>NC_136917.1:156188951-156313951 GCF_949752795.1 Hyperoodon ampullatus
ACACTACTAGTTATTCATCCAACTGACTTAAAACTTATGTCTGAAAACATCTACACACTAATGTTGATAGTCGGTTTAGGTATAATTGCCAAAAACTGGAAGTGAAAAGAAGTCCTTCCATAGATGGGTGCATTAAAAAAAAACTATGATATATCCATACAATGAAATACTATAGAACAGTAAAAAACAATGAGCTATCAAACTACTTAAATGCATATTGATAAGTGAAACAAGCTAGTCTGAAAAAACTGACATACTCTATGATTCTACTTATGACATTCTAGAAGGAGAAAATTATAGAGACAATGAAATGGTCAGTGATAGGCAGGGTGTCAAGAGGGAAAATTTTTAAATAAATGAAACAGAAGGGAATTTTTTGGGGGTGGTAAAACTATTCTCAATGATATTTTAATTTCATTTATGAGACATTATGCATTTTGCCAAAATCCACAGAACTTTACAAAGGGTGAACTACAACAATGAAAACATTTAGGATTGCTGGGGATCACAAAACATTGGAGCAGAGAATAAAATAGAGAATAGAAAAACAATAGAGAGAATCAATGAAAACAAAAGTTGGTTCTTTAAAAGGATCAACAAAATTGACAAATATTTAGATAAACTGAAAAAGAAAAAAAGAGAGAAGACAATGTACTAAATCAGAAATGAAAATGGAATATACTACAGACAATTATAGAAATAAAAACAATTATAATACTCTGACAAAGTGTACAGAAACAAATTAGATAACCTTGGTGAAATGGAAAAAAATTCCTAGAAACACAAAAATTACAAGTGCTGATCAAGAATAAATAAAAAAAATCTGAACAGAGCTATAAGAATACAAATTTTGAATTAGTAATTAGCACAGATCAACGAAGAAAAGCCCAGAAGGAATGGTTTCAATGGTGAACTCTACCAACCATTTAAAGAAGAATAATTGACACCATTGATACTTAAACTTCTCCGAAAAAATAGAAGAGCACTTCTTAACTCATTCTCTGAGGCTAGCACTTCCCTGACACCAAAACCAGATAAAAAATAAAATTACAGAAAAATATACTTTATGAATATAGATACAAAAATACTCAACAAGTATGGCACACTGAATCCAGAAGCATTTTAAGAAGATTATACATCATGACCAAGTGAAATTTATCCTAGGAATTGAAGAAAGTTTCAATAAAAATCAATCAATATGTTATACTACATTAACAGATTAAAGAAAACAAAAATATTATCTCAATTCAGAGGAAATATCTGACAAAATGTAATACCATTTCATAAAGAAAACACTCAGCAAAATAGGGATTGAAGTCAACTTCCTCAACAGGATAAAGTGCATTCGTGAAAAGCTCACAGTTAATATCATACCAATGGTGAAAGGCTGTAAGGTTTAACTATCCAAACTCATAAAAACAATCAGCAAAGTGTCAGGATACGAGATCACCACACATACAAAAAAAAATTTGTACATATATATATATACACTAAGAATGAATAATCTGAAATTGAAATTAAAAAAAAAATAATTCCATTTACAATAGCATCCAAAAGATAAACTACTTAGAAGTAAATTTAACCAAGTAGGTGCAAGCCTTGTACAATGAAACAATATAACATTGCTGAAAGAAATTAAATAAGAGCTAAATAATAGGAAAGTCATTCTATATTCAAGGATTGGAAGACTTAATTGTGTTAAGATGGCAACACTACTCAAGCATCAGATTCAAGGCAACTGCTATCAAAATCCCAACTGCTCTTTTTGCTGGAGTAGAAAAGCTCATCCTAATATTTATATGGAATTGTAAGGGACCAAAAACAGACAAAGCAATCTCAAAAAAGTACAAATAGAGAACTCAAATTTTCTGATTTCAAAGCTCACTGAAAAAATATAGCAATCGAAACAATGTGTTACTGGTGTAAGAATAGGCATTTAGATCAATTGAACAGAATGAAGAGTCTAGAAATAAAACCATACATATTTGGTCAATTGATTTTTGACAATCGTTCAACACCATTGAACAACGAAAGAATATTCTCTAAACAAATGGTACTGGGATAACTGAATATCCACATTAAGAAAAAAAAAATGAAGGTGGACCGCTATGTCATATTATATACAAAAGCCTACATGCAACAGCTAAACTTATAAAATTCTCAGCAGTAATGATAAGAAGGATTCCTAATCATCTTATATTTGGCAAGTGAATCGTAGATATGACATCAAAAGCAAAAGAACAGAAGATAAAAAATAAATTAATTGAAGTTCAGCAAAATTAAATATCTTGTTCATTAAACGACCCTATCAAGAAAGTGAAAAGACAACTTACAGAATGAGATAAATTACTTACAAATCATTAATCTTCTGAGGTTTAGTATCCGGAATATATTTTAAAAACTCTTACTAAAGGAAAAAAGGACAATCCAATTTGAAAATGGGCAAATAATTTGCATAGACATTTCTGTGTAGAAAATACACAAATGGCCAACGAGCATATGAAAAGATGCTCAACATCGTTAGTTATTAAGTAAATGCAAAACAACAATGAGGTTCCATTTCTCACCTACTAAATGACTATAATTTTAAAACTCGAAATAATAACTGCTGATGAGGATATATAGAGATTGTAAATTTCTTACGTTATTGATGGGAATGTGAAATGGTCTAGCTGCTATGGAAAATAGTTTGGTAATTCCTCACAAAACTTTCACTCTAAACATAAGGTTAACTTATGGTCCAGGAATTCCACTTCCGTATATCCATGCCAAAGAATTAAAAGTTATTCAAAATATAATTTGTACTCAGTTGTTTACAGCAACACTTTTTACAATAGCCAAAAGGTGGAAATAACCTAAATGTTCATCAACAGATGAATTGGAAGATAAAAGATGATTTATTCCTTACAATGGAATACTATTCAACCATTAAAATAATTATGTATTGATACATGCTATATATGGATGACTTACTAAAAACATTTTATTAAGCAAAAAAGCCAGACACAAAAGTCATATCTTCTATGATTCCACTCATATGAAATAGCCAAAATAAATAAATCCATAGAGATGGAAAACAGATTTGTTGGTAGCCATGGGGCTGAGGGGCGGTAAGTACCTTCTGACAAATGAGTATAGACTTTATTAAAAATTTATTTATTTTTGGCTGCATTGGGTCTTCGTTGCTGCATGTGAGCTTTCTCTAGTTGCAGGGAGTGGGGGCTATTCTTGGTTGTGGTGTGTGGGGTTCTCATTGCAGTTGCTTCTCTTGGTGTGGAACATGGGCTCTAGGCATGTGGGTTTCAGTAGTTGTGGCACATGGGCTCAGTAATTGTGGCTCATGGGCTCTAGAGTGCAGGCTCAGTAGTTGTGGTGCATGGGCTTAGTTGCTCTGAGGCATGTGGGGTCTTCCCAGACCAGGATTAGAACCTGTGTCCCCTGCATTGGCAGGCACATTCTTAATCAATGTGCCACGAGGGAAGCCCCTTGACTTTACTTTTAAGACAATACAAATTTTCTGGAATTAGAAAATGGTATTGGTTGCACAATATTGTGAATGTCTTAGATGCTGTTAAATTATACACTTTAAATGGATAATTTTATATTTTGTTGATTTTACCTTAACAAAAAAAATTAAAAATAATGTATAAAATAAAAAATATTATAAAAATCAAACAATATACTGCTGAGGCAGTGTTCATAGAAACAGCTTAGTTATCAACTAAACCAAGTTATTTAATGCTCAAAATAGATGGCTTAACTACAGTGTTAAGTATATATGAAATGGGTACTGAATATAAAAAGCCATGGAACTTAATCACATTAAATAGCTAATAAGACAATTTGAAGACTTTGTTAGCTGAAGACTAAATTAGTTTTATGACATTTAAAATATTATTTCAAAAATTTTCTTCTTTATAACACTAACTTTATATTAGTAGAATATAAATATTACCTTTTAAAACACGATTCTGTAAGGAATATGAATGTGTGTTGATACTATTGAATATTAAATTTTCTCTTATTTATCAAACTTCACATTTGAACCCCCTAGTAACTAGCCAATCTTCTTTCTAAAAAGTTGGAAAAATAAATTATACCTAAATGACAAAATGGCATTATTCTAAAAACCCTTATTGATTATTCTGCATATACAAATGTAATTAGCTTTGACGAGCCACATTTTGTAAAGTGAATCTGGGCTATCTATCTCTTCCTTTCATTTTCTTGAATAGACTATTTTGATACATTATAGAGCTAAAACATAATTTTCCAAAAAAAAGATGGTAATGTACATAATTTATTTTGGTAGCAATATAAATTTTGTTCAGTGAAATTAATTTTATTATTTGTCTTTGGATATAGGTCAGTTTTGCCTGTTTTTCTTCTATTTGTAAATTTATTTCAGCGTTCTTTTTCTGGCTGTAAATGTGTACACATTGGGTCCTCTTTTGAACAAGGACTCAACATATTTCTCATTCTTTCATTAATTAATGAGTTAAATATAATATTTGGCATGTGTTCATTTTACATTTGCATTTAATTTTCTTGAAAATTATACTTAAAAAATAATATTTTATGCTTTATGTATTATAAACATCGTACCAATCCTTAAATATGTATACATTTATTACTTTTCCCCAGAGTATTTTCCAGATTTATTCATAATGCTACATGTAATTTTATCTTAGTCTCTGTAGTTGCTCTATTGAATGAATATAACAAAGTATTTATTTATTTATTTATTGTGTGTGTGTGCGTGTGTGTGTGTGTGTGTGCGTGTGTGTGTGTGTGTGGTACGCAGGTCTCTCACTGCTGTGACCTCTCCCGTTGTGGAGCACAGGCTCCGGACGCACAGGCTTAGTGGCCATGGCTCACGGGCCCAGACGCTCCGTGGCATGTGGGATCTTCCCGGACCGGGGCATGAACCCGTGTCCCCTGCATTGGCAGGTGGACTCTCAATGACTGTGTCACCAGGGAAGCCCATAACACCGTATATTTTTTCCAACCCTCTTTCAATGATCATTTTTTTGCTCTTTATGTTTTATTATAGTAAATAGTTTTCATGAGTCTGTGGAGGCATGAGATCATCTTTAGGGCTTCTCTGTAGGAATTACTAGCTTGTATGAATGTGAAACATCAAATTGAGTAGATAAATGCCCCTTCAAAGATGAAGTATCAACAAAGTGTATTGTTCATATTACTGTATCTTCATATTCCTCTAAGACTTAGTATTGTCAGACTATTTAAAAGTTTGCCTTTCCATTGGGTGTGAAATCATGTCTAAAGGCCTTAATTCTTGTTTATCTGACTGTTGCTATGCTTAGCTTCTTTTAAAACATTTATGACCTTAAAAGTTTTCACTTGTGAGAACTGCCTATTTTAATGAAGGCTTACTTATTTCCTTATAGATTTCTTAAATTTATTTACGTGTTCTGAGTATTTTTGTTAAAATACCTTAATCCGGGTTTGTAAAATTTTCTGCACTAACTTTTTTTAAAACTGAAAAATTTTGAAAACTTTACTATTGTGAATTTTTTTTTTATGTACATGCTTTGGTATCTTATGAAATTCTTACTAGACGTGAAGTGAAAGTGATACTATTCTAATTTTTATGTTTTGTTTTTCATTTTTTAAATTTCACTCTTTGACTTGTTTCTAATTCTCTTTTAAAGGCAGTCTTTTACTTTAATTTATTGACTTCATCAAATATAGATTGACCTATATCTCTATCTTCTTAAGGTGTAATTGGTCAAGTATCTATTTTACCACTTCTTTACCTTTTAGTTCAATTGTTTTATTCCTGTACTATATTAACAGCAATCCCCTTATTGTTACATTACAGATCTTGGAGTAATATCAGGATTTTCATAAAATTATGCTAGTTAATAGCTATATGTTAGTTACTAATGTCTTTTTTTGTTTTAACTCCCCACTCTTATTTTTAAAATAAGCACAAAAAATATCTATCTCATAGGGATGCTCTGAGGCTTAAATAAAATGATGTGGGTAAACCCCCTTAGTACAGTGTTGTGTTGTACATGTGAATGATAGTAGCTATCCTTTACGGAATATTAAGTTGATAAATACTTCATAGAGAAAGGTGGAGATCCCTGGATAAAAGTGGAAGCAATAGTGTATCTCTTTCTAGTGGTCTTCACATTGCTTTCCTCTCTGTGTCTCTGTCTCCTCTGTATCTGTGTGCTTCTTTGTGTGTCATATCTTCTTTTTAAAAGGACATTAGTCATTGGCTTTAGGGCCTATCCAAATACAGTGGGAACTCAACTTGATTACATCTGCAAATATTCTATTTCCAAATGAGATCATGTTCTGATGTTCTGGTGGACATTACTTTTAGGGGGACACTATTCAACTTATTATGTCAACCTAACATTGATTCTAGTTTAAAGAGCCATTTCCCATATTTACTCCTTTTAAGGAACACTTAATTCTTTTTACCTTTTATATCTAGAACAATGCAATATTTCCACCTCTGGTATAGCTTATTTTTATCTTTGTAGGCTCTCAGTCATTACCTTTTGTATCTTTGTAGTGTCAGCATTTGTTTTCTTTCTTGTTTTTGTTGTTGTTGTTTTTTAATCTTAGACTTACCCAAATTTTACTGAAAATGCCAAATTCTTATTTTATGTAATGTATTTTTTCAATTGAAAAAGTAAGTCATTTTAATCAAACTTAAGAATTCTAAGTTTCAATATCATTTTATATATTAATATGAAAAAATGTTTTCAGTTAAAGTTTGACATGCTGTGTATTCAGCTGCAATCTGACTGCAAATATGTTAAATAATTTTTAAAGCTTTATAAGAATAAAATATGCTTTTTAAAATGTGCTTTTTTCTACGTTTATTTAGAGAATTATTCCCTTGGATTTATTCATTTTTACTTCACCTAAATTCAAAGGGCCCATTTTTTTTCTTCAGTTTTTACTCCACATCAAAAAAAGAAACGTGAAAACAACTAGTATTAGAAAATTTAAAAAAGCTGTTGCAGGTTTCCAACCTTCCTGATTTCTTCTGGATTTATATACTTTAAAATTGTCTTACATTTCTCTATTTTTAAAAATCCTTATATTGAGAAGCAATTAACACATAATATATATATTTTAAAAACCTTCTTTATAAAAAACAATTAAAATTTGCTTTTAAGAGACAAGTGAAATCACCTACAGTCGAGGATGTTCTTTCAGAGTTAATATTATTAAAAAGGAGAAGAGGAAACAGATGAAAGATTACCTATCTCATTTATGTAAAAGTTTTGTCCCCAGAAAGCCCTGAAGGTTACAAAGTGTCCTCTTATTTACAAGGTGCTTTTCTTTGAAAATCTCTAAACATTTTCTTGTGATGCTTATTTAATAGTAAGGTGAAAGAGAGAGAATGTGAGAAAGGTGAAAAAAATGTGGCATCTGTCTTTGAGGAAAGATTAAAGTTTAGAAATTTGAAAATACTACTAATATAATACCTATGACTAAAAGAAGAGAAACTAAAGGAAGTTTGAAATCACTCATAATAATTTCAGAGGATTTCTCTGAAAACCACAAAAATGTAAAGTAAAAAAAAACTGGACTCCCATACGTTGCTGGTGGGAATGTAAAATGGTAGAGCCTCTCTTGAAAATAGGTGGCATTATTATAAGCACCCACTTAATATATGACCCAATGATCAATTCCTAGATATTTACCCAAAAGAAACAAAATCATATGTCTAAATGAAGACTTGTATATCAGTATTTATATCAGATTTATTCAAAATGGCTACAAATTGGAAACAACCCAAATGCCCATGAACTGAAAAATGTATAAAAATATAGTTATAATAATTCTAATACTTTGAATAATTCATTAATCTTCTCTACAGTTTACATATTGATGAAATTAGAATGGGTTGAACTTTTGAAAGTATATGACACAAAGTCTCTTCAGGTACAACTCCAGGAAACTAACCATCTTCATAAATTCCACTGTCCTGATTCCTAGACAATTATTAGCCTGAATATTTATGAATGAACCCATGTACTATATCATTTTCTGTAATAAGATTTCTTTTGAAAATGGTTTTGCACGTGTGTATGTGTGTGTGTGTATATATATAAAGTAAATCATCAAAGTTGGTATAGAGGGAACATACATCAATATAATAATGGCCATTTATGACACACCCAGAGCTAACATCATACTCAACCATGAAAAGCTGAAAGTTTTCCTCTAAAATCAGGAATAAGACAAGGATGCCCACTCTCATCACGTCTATTTAACATAGCATTGGAAGTCTTAGTCACAGAAATCAGACAAGGAAAAATAAATAAAAAGCATCAAAATTGGAAGGGGAGAAGTAAAACTGTCACTATTTACACATAACATGATACTATACATAGGAAGCCCTAAAGTCTCCACCAAAAAACTATTAGAACTAATAAATGAATTCAGTAACATTGTAGGATACAAGATTAATATACAGAAATCTGCTGCTCTTCAAAATACTAATAATAAACTATCAGGAAGAGAAAGCAAGAAAACATTTCCATTTAAAGTCACATCAAAAAGAATAAAATACCTAGGAATAAACTTGACCAAGGAGGTGAAAGATCTATACTCTGAAACTGTAAAACACTGATGAAGGAAATTGAAGATGATAGAAAGAAATGGAAAGACATCCCATGTTCATAGATTGGAAGAATTAATATTGTTAAAATGTCCATACTACCCAAAGCAATCTACAGATTTAATGTAATTTCAATCAAAATACCCATAACCTTTTTCAGAGAACTAGAACAAATAAACTTAAATTTATATGGAACTACAAAGGACCCCAAATTGCCAAAGCAATCTTGAGAAAAAAAGAACAAAGCTAGAGGTATCATGTTCCTTGACTTCAGACTATACTTCAAAGCTAAAGTAATTAAAGCAGCATGGTATTGGCACAAAACAGACACACAAATCACTAGAACAGAATAGGGTGCCCAGAAATAAGCCGATGCACTTATGGTCAATTAATTTATGACAAAGGAGGCAAGAATATACAATGGAGAACAGACAGTCTCTTCAATAAGTGGTGCTGGAAAAAACTGGACAGCTATATCTAAAAGAATGAAATTAGGACATTCTGTAACACCAGATACAAAAAATAAATTTGGAATAGATTAAAGATCTAAATGTAACACCTGAAACCATAAAAATCCTAGAAGAGAACATAGGTGGAACACTTTTTGACATAAATTGTAGCAAATTCTTTAAGATCTGTTTTCTAAGGCAAAGGAAACAAAAGTAAAAATAAACAAATGGATCTAATTAAACTTAAAAGCTTTTGCACAACAAAGGAAACCATCTAGAAAACAGAAAGACAACCTACTGAATGAGAGAAAATAATTGCAAGTGATATGACTCAAAAGGGGTTAATATCCAAAAAATATACATATGTACGTATGTGTGTGTGTGTGTGTGTGTGTATATATATATACAACTCACACAACTCCCTATCTATCTATCTATCTAAATCCAATTGAAAAATAGACAGAAGACACAAATAGACATTTTTCCGAAGAGTATACAAAGATAGCCAAGAAGCACATGAAAACATGCTCAACATTGCTAATCATCAGAGAAATGCAAACTAAAACGACAAAGAGATACTACCTTACACTTGTCAGAAAGGCTATCATCAAAAAGTCTACCAATAACAAATTGGAGATAAGGGAGTGCTAGTACATTGATGGTGGGAATATAAATTTGTGCAGTCACTATGAAAAGCAGTATGGATTTTCCTCAAGAAACTGAAAACAGGACTACCATATTATCCAGTAGTACCACTCCTGGGACTATACCCGAAGAAAACAAAAACACTAATTCAAAAAGATAAATGCACTCCAATGCAGCATTATTTACAATAGCCAAGATATAGAAGCAACCTAAATGTCTGTCACAGATGACTGGATAAAGAAGATGTGGTACATATATACAATGGAATACTACTCAGCCATAAAAATAAAATTCTACCATTTGCAACTATGTGGATGGGCCTAGAGGGTATTATGCTTAGTGAAATAAGTCAGACAAAGACAAATACTCTTTGTTATCACTTATATGTGGAATCTAAAAATAACACACATGAATTAATATAACAAAACAGAAACCGACTCACAGATATAGAGAACAAATTAGAGGTTACCAGTGGAGAAAGGGAAGGGGGGAGGGGGGAGATAGGGGCATGGGATTAAAAGACACAAACTATTATGTATAAGATAAATAAGCAACAAGGAAATGAATTAAATTAAAAACAAACACACAAAAAGTGACAGAAGTGGGAAAGTTAAAAATATAAGTTACTTCCAGTCTTCTAAACAGTACGATTCACATTTTCCAAAATATTACAGTCAACACATTTTTAGTTATGCTTAGTTGTTATTTCATAATCAATTAAAAAGTGGCTGATATTAAAAACATGGCAATAGAAACAACTTTAAAAAGCATAACCACTAGGAGAGACTTTGGTATCAGGTAGTAACTACTTTTCTCTACAGAGATTTATAAGGAACTATAAGTGTCCCCTCCTCTCTTTCAAAATATAAGGATGGGCTCTATGCATGGACCATCAAGGTGCTTTCTACTGAGATTCTACATTTTGCGAGATGCACACAAAGTTGCAGGATTTGTTAAACATCATTCCGAGATCCCCGTATCATTTCCTATGTTGACATTTCCAGGGACCATAGTGGGGTATTTGTAGATTTTGCTAGGGGCAACATCCTAAGCACAACATTCCAATGCCTGGGTCTCAACTCTGCCAATCTTACTTTATGTTTACCTAAGTTCTATTCTCCATCAGTGTCATAGATTCTAGACTACCAATTAGCCTGCTTTAAAACTCCCTTTATTTTTCTAAGTGAATTAAATTGGCTTCTAATAGTTGAATATAAAAATTCTGACTTCAAATGCCCTCTTCCTAAAAAGCCTATTCATTAGTTCCTGAAAATGTTTAATATAAACAAACACAGCAAGACACTCCTTTATCTCGATACTGCTTCTGTATTCCTTTATACTGAGACTAAATTTTAAAAAAATCTCAGTATTTTCAAAATGTATTATTTCAATCTTTAAAGACTGAAAAAATAGTGCAACTTGTATAAACCATCATTAGGGGTCCTTTTTAGTGAGCCACACAAGCTAGGCAGACAAGAGATTTCATAATGAAAAGAGCAAAAGCTCTTGTGTCTTCAGTTTTTAAGTTGTTTATTCTTGTTGTTACACAGAAGGTCTCTAAAGATATTCTTCTAAAACAAATATTTACTAAATCTGAGAACATGGCTAGTCAGTTTGACAGTATTCTCTGTGATTAGATATTCCTTATTTATGTTTTATTCCTATGGTGAGGTTTGAAGAAGGACTAAGGTTCTGCATTGATAAAATCATTGAGGTTTATAAATAAATCAAACTGAAAGCTAACCATTTAATTAATGTACAAAGTGTACATGATCTACATCTTTGAAATCACATATCAGATGACAAGAATTTTATAAAATATTTAAATAAACTAAAATCTGAAAAAATAAAACCCTGGTTATTATTAGTTATTCATTATCTCCCATGAATACTCTCAATATAGTAGCCTTTCTATTTATCAAAATATATTCTTATTTTATATTTTTATATTTTTATTTTTAGAATATTTTAATGGTAACTTACATAGAGAGGTTAAAAATATGTTTTTGAAAATAATACATTTTAAAATTTAGGTGAATAATTTATATTAATGAAGAAGAGATCTTTTGTGAATATCAGGATCTTGGTCCATTTAAACAAATCAACTAATTTAACCATATATTTAGGTATATATGGAAAACATGAAAACTAAATTAAAACTAAAATCATTTAGATCAATAGAAATCTTTTCTTACGATTACTTGAAGAGTATGTTGTATCCCTCTGTGAAGTAAACAGAAATCAAATTTCAGAGAGATAAATGTTTGAGCCAAATCAACTTATCTCTCTGAATGAGAACTCGGCCTAAACCAGGGGCATGGCTATATCCTGGGACACCACTGATTAACACTGAGAATATGTTTATAGTATTCCGTTTCATAAATATGAATATAAGTTCATTAAACTGCCAGAATAGACAAGATAAATTGAACAATCTACATTTGATTTTCATATTTTACTTCACATTCAAACTTAATTAATGGATGAACTATATTGACTATTGATTATATCTTGGTATTAGTGTAGAAAAACTGATGATATTCTAGAAAAATTCCACGTACTTTATATAGGATTCTTCCTAAAGTGCATATTCAAACACTAGTGTGTCCAATGAACGTATAAACTTTTAGCCTTATAATATTTTTAACCAGGAAAAAGTTAACCTGATTACATTATATAACTACTTACATTGATCAGTATATTCCAGAAAATGTAGCATACAAAATAAAATATACTTATAGAATCATTTTCTTTATGGAATTAATTTTCTCACATTGGTTTAAAAAATCAAATTTCCCACGATAAAATACACGTATGCATACACATGCAATAACCTGAAGTATCCATCTGTCAGTATTCTGGCTCTCTAATATTCAGAACTTGAAGATAAAATTATTCCATTTAGTTTTGTCATGAAAAAATTATCTAATTCACCTATTAAGTTGCAAAAGTGTATATATTTTAAATATCATGCAGTAAGAATAAACAGAGAAGTCTCCAGAACATTGTTAATATCTGTTGTTTGAATTATTTGAGAAACAATATTGTGTGATTCTTAGAAGTACATTCATAGGTTATCACTGAGTCCAAATTGTTTTTGCTATTACTCAGTTCTTCTCTGATTCTTTAACTCCTTTTTTTTTTTTTTTTTTTTTTTTTGCGGTATGCATGCCTCTCACTGTTGTGGCCTCTCCCGTTGTGGAGCACAGGCTCCAGACACGCAGACTCAGTGGCCAACAGGCTACGCGGCATGTGGGATCTTCCCAGACCAGGGCACGAACCCGTGTCCCCTGCATCGGCAGGCGGACTCTCAACCACTGCACCACCAGGGAAGCCCTCACTCTTTTTTCTTAAAATCTCTCCAAATATGTGCTTTCGTCTAGTAACATAATTGTTTGATTAATTTTCTTTAATAGTGTCTTTTTAAAAATCTAAAATAGATATAATGACAATATAAACATTTTAATTGGATAAAAATTGACATGAAATGTTTAACAGAATATGACTGAAAATATTTTTCTGAAATATTTTCAAACTATTTTTCAATTTTATTTTGTTAATAAGAGTTTAGATCATAGCCCTAGAGTATATATTTTAATTTTATTGGTTTTAATTAAGCCCCAAATAAAGTGGTAAACCTGACAGTAATTGATAATTATTAATTATACAAAGGCTGCAGATGACCATTTATAAATACGACTTCTATTGGGACACATTCACATTGTTTTACTTGCATATCAGTAGCATTATATTTATATATAATTAATAAAACGTTTTAGTAGTGGAATTGTTCATTTTATGCTGATGACGTTGGAGCTAGCATTGGTTAGAAGTTGTATTTCATCACTTTCACCAGGTTGCAGGTTGCTGATAACTTCTTTATGCCAGACTTTTCCTATGGGTAAAGTGGGAAAAGTTTTTTGACCTATGTGTGTTGTTGTGAGATTCAATATCATTCTATTATTTTAGAACATTTTATCCAATTGTTTATTTCAAATCTGTGTTGATGAGTAATAAGAACAATTTAGTCATATCTAATGCTTATTTAAAAACTCCATTAGAAAAGGGCCCAAGATGGTGGTGTGGGAAGATGTGGAGTTAGCTTCTCCCCACAACTAAGGTAACTGCTGGCTGCTCGTGGGGGACTCTGAAGCCTAAGGAGATGGGAAGAACCCCAAAGTACCAGTAGGAACCCCAAAGTACTGGAAGGAAGTAGGAGGACTGACAGGAGGAGGAGAAGTGAAGGCCAGACAGGATCTGCACCCCTAAGGCTGGGGAGATCAGGAGAGGAAGGCAGGAGGGGCCCTTCCAGACCGGAGGAACAAGAGAGGAGAGGAGGGCATTTGCCCTGCCCACTCAAGCCCAGGGAGCCTACTGGGCTCCCAGGTGAGGTCCCCTGCCCTTTGAGACCAGGGGTGGGGAGCAAGCCTGGGTACCTTCTGTTCCTTGAGCCTGAGCTCCACCTTCCACAGACCCCATGGCCTTTTCCACCCCTGTAGGGCCTAAGCATAGGCCCTGCCCACAGCCCAAACCTTGCCCTTGCTTAGGCTCCACCCTCCTCAACCAAGGCCTTTCCCCCCTTTTTTCTTTTCCCTCCTCCTCTTTTTTAAAATTGTGCTACTGATGTACCTTACAGTTGTTGATTCATTTATATTTTTATTTTTATATTCTTTCGAACATATCTGTTAAATATCTACTCTAATTTTATTTTTAACTTTGTTATTGTTCTCTCTCTCTTTTTTTTGAGAACCCATGCCACTTGTGGGATCTTGGCTCATGAGCTCAGGGTCGGGCTGAAGCTCCTGCAGTGGGAGTTCCAAGTTTGAGCCACTGGATTAACAGAGAACCTCAGATCCCAGGAAATATGCATCAGAATGAGGTCTCACGGTGTTCCTCATCTCAGCACCAAGACCCAGCTCTACCCAATAGCCTACAAACTCCAGTGTTGGAAGCTTCAAGCCAAACAAACAGTAAGAGAGGAAAACAATCTAACTCATTAAAAAAAAAATGAGACTGCAAAACAATATGCCACAGATGAAGTAGCAAGGTAAAAACTTATAAGACCAAATAAATGAAGAGGAAATAGGCAATCTACCTGAAACAGAATTCACAGTAATGATAGTAAAGATGATCCAGAATCTCAGAAATAGAATGGAGGCAAGGACTGAGAAAATACAAGAAATGTTTAACAAAGATTTAGAAGATCTAAAGAACAAGCAAACAGAAATGAACAACACAACTAAAATGAAAAATACACTAGAAGGAATCAATAACAGAATAACTGAGGCAGAAGAATGAATAAGTGAGCTGGAAGACAAAATGGTGGAAATAACTGCCAAGGAGCAGAAGAAAGAAAAAAGAATGAAAAGAATTGAAAACAACCTCAGAGACCTCTGGGAAAACACCAAATGCACCAACATTCGAATTATAGGGGTCCCAGAAGAAGAAGAGAAAAAGAAAGGGTATGAGAAAATATTTGAAGAGATTATAGATGAAAACTTCCGTAACATGGGAAAGGAAATAGTCACACAAGTCCAGGAAGCACAGAGAGTCCCATCCAGGATAAACCCAAGGAAAAACACACCAAGACACATATTAATCAAACAAACAAAAATTAAATTCAAAGAAAAATTATTAAAAGCAGCAAGGGAAAATTAAAAAAAATAACATACAAAGGAATCCCCCTAAGGTTATCAGCTGATTTTTCAGCAGAAACTCTGAAGGCCAGAAGGGAGTGGCAGGATATCCTTAAAATGAAAAAAGAGAAAAACCTACAACCAAGATTTCTCTACCCAGCAAGGATCTCATTCAGATTCGATGGAGATGTCAAAAGCTTATAAGATAAGCAAAAGTTAAGAGAATTCAGCATCACCAAACCAGCTTTACAACTAGTATTAAAGAAACTTCTCTAGGCGGAAAACACAAGAGAAGAAAAAGACCCACAAAAAGAAACCCAAAACAATTAAGAAAATGGTAATAGGAACATACATATTGATAATAACCTTGAATATAAATGGAATAAATGCCCCAACCAAAAGACACAGACTGGCTGAATAGATACAAAAAACAAGACAAATATATATGCTGTCTACAAGAGACCCACTTCAGATCTAGGGACATATACAGAATGAAAGCAAAAGAATGGAAAAAGATATTCCATGCAAATGGAAATTAAAAGAAAGCTGGAGTAGCAATACTCATATCAGATAAAACAGACTTTAAAATAAATACTGTTACAAGAGATAAGGAGAGACACTACATAATTATCAAAGGATCAATCCAAGAAGAAGTTATAACAATTATAAATGTCTATATGAATATAATGCTACTGACATGCAAATGCACCCAACATAGGAGCACCTCAATGCATAAGGCAAATGCTAACAACCATGAAGGAGAAATTGACAGTAACATGATAATGGTAGGAGATCTTAACACCCCACCTACACAAATGGACAGATCATCCAAACAGAAAATAAATAAGGAAACACAAGCTTTAAATGACACAATAGGTGGACAGATCTAATTGATATTTATAGAACATTCCACCCAAACGTGGCAGAATACATTTTCTTCTCAAGTGCACACGGAACATTCTCCAGGATAGATCACATCTTGGGTCACAAATCAAGCCTCGGAAAATTTAAGAAAGTTGAAATTGTATCAAGCGTCCTTTCTGACCACAACACTATGAGACTGGATATCAATTACAGGAAAAAAACTGTAAAAAACACAAATACATGGAGGGTAAACAGTGTGCTCTAAATAATCAAGAGATCACTGAAGAAATCAAAGAAGAAATTGAAAAATACATAGAAACAAATGACAATTAAAACATGATGAACCAAAACCTATGGGATGCAGCAAAAGCAGTTCTAAGCGGGAAGTTAATAGCAATTCAATCTCACCTCAATAAACAAGAAAATACTAAAATAAACAATCTAACCCTAACTTAAAACAACTAGAGAAAGAAGAGTAGAGAAAACCAAAATCAGTAGAAATCATAAAGATCAAAGCAGAAATAAATGAAATAGCAATAAGGAAAACAATAGTAAAGATCAGTAAAACTAAAAGTTGGTGTTTGGGGCTTCCCTGGTGGCGCAGTGGTTCAGAATCCACCTGCCGATGCAGGGGATACAGGTTCGTGCTCCAGTCCAGGAGGATCCCACATGCCGCAGAGTGGCTGGGCCCATGAGCCAAGGTCGCTGAGCCTGTGCATCCGGAGCTTGTGCTCCACAACGGGAGGGACCACCACAGGGAGAGGCCGATGTACCGCAAAAAAAAAAAAAAAAAAAAAAAAAGCTGGTTCTTTGAGAAGATAAACAAAATTGAAAAACCCTTACCCAGACTCATCAAGAAAAAAAGGGAGAGGATGCAAATCAAGAAAATTAAAACTGAAAAAGGAGAAATCACAAATGACACTGCAGAAATACAAAGGATTTTAAGAGACTACTACAAATCACTATATGCCAATAAAATGGACAACCACGAAGAAATGAACAAGTTCTTAGAAAGGTACAATTTTCCAAGACTGAACCAGGAAGAATTAGAAAACATAAACAGACCTATCACAAGTAATGATATTGAAACCGTAATTAAAAATCTTCCAACAAACAAAAATCCAGGAACAGATGGCTTCACAGGAGAATTCTATCAAACATTTAGAGAAGAGCTAACACCGATCATTTTCAAACTGTTCTAAACAATTGAAGAGGGAGAAAAACTCCCAAATTCATTCCATGAAGCCACCATCATCCTGACACCAAAACCAGAAAAAGATAACACAAAAAAAGAAAATTATAGACCAATAACACTGATGAACATAGATGCAAAAGTCCTGAAAAAAATATTAGCAAACAGAATACAGCAGCACATTAAAAGGATCATACACCATGATCAAGTGGGATTTTTCCCAGGGATGCAAGGATTATTTAATATATGCAAATCAATCAATGTGATACAACACATTAACAAATTAAGGAATAAAAACCATATGATCATCTCAGTAGATGCAGAGAAAGCTTCTGACAAAATTCCATACCCATTTATGATAAAAACTCTCCAGAAGATGGGCATAGAGGAAACCTACCTCAACATAATAAAGGCCATATATGATAAACCCACAGCAAACATCATACTCAGTGGTGAAAAACTGAAAGCATTTCCACTAAGATCAGGTACAAGACAAGAATGTCCACTCTCATCACTCTTATTCAACATAGTTTTGGAAGTCTTAGCCACAGCAATCAGAGAAGAAAAAGAAACAAAAGTAATACAAATTGGAAAAGAAGAAGTAAAACTGTCACTGTTTGCTGATGACATGATACTAAACATAGAAAATCCTAAAGATGACACCAGAAAACTACTAGAACTAATCAATGAATTTGGTAAGGTTGCAGGATATCAAACTAATGCACAGAAATCTGTGGCATTCCTATACACCAACAATGAAAAATCAGAAAGAGAAATTAAGGAAACTCTCCCATTTACCACTGCAACTAAAAGAATAAGATACCTAGGAATAAACCTGCCTAAGTAGGTGAAAGACTTGCACTCAGAAAACTATAAAACAGTGATGAAAGAAATCAAAGATGACATAAACAGATGGAGAAATATGCCATGTTCTTCGATTGGAAGAATCAATATTGTGAAAATGACTATACTATCCAAAGCAATCTACAAATTTAATGTAATCCCTATCAAACTACCAATGGCATTCTTCACAGAATTAGAACAAAAAGTTTTACAATTTGTATGGAAACACAATAGACCCCGAATAGTGAAAGCAAACTTGAGAAAGAAAAACGGAGTTGGAGGAATCATGCTCCCCAACTTCAAACTACACCACAAAGCTACAGTAATCAAGACAGTATGGTACTGGCACAAAAACAAAATATAGATCAATGGTACAGGATAGAATGCCCAGAGATAAACCCACGCACACACGGTCATCTAATTTATGACAAAGGATGCAAGAACATACAATGGAGAAAAGACAGCCTCTTCAATAAGAGGTGCTGGGAAAACTGGACAGCTACATGTAAAAGAATGAAATTAGAACACTCCCTAACACCATACACAAAAATAAACTCAAAATGGATTAAAGACTTAAATGTAAGGCCAGACACTATAGAACTCATAGAGGAAAACATAGGATAAACACTCTTGCCATAAACCACAGCAAGATATTTTTTGACCCACCTCCTAGAGTAATGGAAATAAAAGCAAAAATAAACAAATGGGACTTAATTAAACTTAAATGCTTTTGCACAGTAAAGGAAACCATAAACAAGACAAAAAGACAACCCTCAGAATGGGAGAAAATATTTGCAAATTAAACAACAAAGGATTAATCTTCAAAATATACAAACAGCTCATGGAGCTCAATATCAAAAAAAACAATTTAGTTAAAAAACAATCCAGTTAAAACAATCCAGTTAAAAACCATCCGGTTATAAAACAATCCAGTCAAAAAATGGGTGGAAGACCTAAATAGACATTCCATAAGGAAGATATACAGATGGCCAAGATGCACGTGAAATGATGCTCAACATCACTAGTTATTAGAGAAAAGCAAATCAAAACTATCATGAGGTATCACCTCATGCCGATCAGAATGGCCATTATCAAAAAATCTAGAAAAAATAAATGCTGGAAAGGGTGTGGTGAAAAGGGAACTCTCCTTCACTGTTGGTGGGTATGTAAATTGATACAACCATTATGGAAAACAGTATGGAGGTTCCTTAAAAAACTAAAAATAGAACTTCCATATGACCCAGCAATCCCATTACTGGGCATATACCCTGAGAAAACCATAATTCAAAAAGGGACATGTACCACAATGTTCACTGCAGCACTAATTACAATAGCCAGGACATGGAACCAACCTAAATGTCCATTGACAGATGAATGGATAAAGGAGATGTGGCACATATATACAATGGAATATTACTCAACCATAGAAAGAAACGAAATTGAGTTATTTGAAGTGAGGTGGAAGGACCTAGAGTCTGTCATCCAGAGTGAATAAGTCAGAAAGAAAAAATAAGTACCATATGCTAACGCATCTTTATGGAATCTAAAAAGCAAACAAACAAACAAAAAACAGTACTGATGAACCTAGTTGCAGGGCAGGAATAAAGAGGTAGACATAGAGAATGGACTTGATGACATGGGGTGGGAGGGTGAAACTGGGGCAAAGTGAGAGTAGCATCAGCATATATACACTACCAAATGTAAAAGAGTTGGCTGGTGGGAAGCAGCAGCATAGCACAGGGAGACTGGCTCGGTGCTTTGTGATGACCTACAGGGGTGGGATAGGAAGGATGGGAGGGAGGTTCAAGAGGCAGGGGATATGGGGACATGTGTATGCATATGGCTGATTCGGTTTGTTGTGCAACAGAAACTAACACAGTATTGTGAAGCAATTATACTCCAATAAAGATCTATTAATAAAAACTACATTAAATTCTGAGTAGATAACTGTATGGGTAGGGTGTAAGAGGGGAGACATATTTATTATCTAACAATAAAGCTTAGCTTAGAATGACTGTCTTCTATAGACATGACCTTAATTTACCTGACGTTTTATAAGGATCAAATTAGCATCCATCAATTAAATGTCTGTAATTTTCTATTATGTGTCTGAAATTTAACATTTGTTAAACTGCTCCCATGAAAAGGCACTTTGAAAATAGGAAAGCAATAAATGCCACCCTGGAATAGCAGGTTTATAAATGCATACTGACAGGTTTATTAATCACTGCAGTGAAATTAACAGTGCCTAGTTAAGATAAAATCATTCTGTTCATGGGCTTGAAGAATACCACAGAGACCTTTAAAGGTATTTATGTGATTTAATATAAATTCAGTTTTAAACTTTAAAAATAATTATGAGGTTCAATAAATTTCAAAGTCAAAAATATATTTGAAATATGGGGTATTTTTTTCCTAACAAATCTAAATAATGCCTTTGAAGAACTCTGGAATGAACAGTTCAAAATCAACTGTAGTTACCAGGTACAAACAAGTGAAACTATGACACCGGGGAAGGTACATGAAAATATCAGATTATATTTGAAAATGGTTAGAGATGTTGGTTTTTCTCCCCATGATTTTAAAAACAAATTAGCTATAAAAGTGACATAAAACCAAAAATAAAATTCATGAAGACAGACATGCAGGAAGGTACTGTGTTTGTTTTAGGTATATATGATTAGAGCTACAGAAGCCATGTGTGACTCACTGATGCATCTGATATCTGGTTTCCTGTATAGCCCAAGCTGAGTATTTTACTGAAACCTCCAATAATCTCCAATACATAATATGCTAATGTGTTTAAAATATCCTTATACAATTAATTTGAAGTTTTAGCTTATAAATGTTCAGATAGTGTTAAAGAGAAGACACATCTAGTGCCACTGTTATGAGGAGTCATAGAGAAATATTTTATTATTTTGCTTTAATTTCCTGATAATTTCCATAAATCTACACAAAGTTGTATGAATTACTTTCCAAACAGTACAGAATTCGTTAATCCAGCATTTAGCAACTAAGCTAATTATTGAGAAAAGTTAAGAACTGATAGTCATTTTAATGAAAAAAATTTTAATAAGAGGGATGATATTTAAAAGTCACAAATAGTTCCTAAAATGAAATAATGGACAAAATGTTATGATTATAAATGATATAAAGAGTATATACTTTAACTGAAGAGAAATGAAAACACCATGTTCACACAAAAACTTGTATATAAACTTCATAGCAGCATTATTCATAATAGCCAAAAAGTAGAAACAATACAAATGTTCATCAATTAATGACTGGATAATAAAATCCTCATAATTGAATATTATTTGGCAATAAAAAGGATTGAAGTACTGATACATGTTCCACTATAGGTGAACCTTAAATACATTATGCAGAGTGAAACAAGTCTCTCACAAAGGCCATACATTGCATGACTGCATTTATACGAAATGTCTAGAACAGGCCAATTCATAGACAGAGAAAGTAGATTAGTGGTTGCCTCATTGGAGGAAAATAAGGGATGACTGCTAAAAGTATGGAATTTCTTTTTGGGGTGACGAAAAAGCTGTAAATTTGATTGCAGTATTGGTTGCACAACTCTGTGAATATGCTAAAAACCACTGACATATACTTTAAGTGGGCAAATTGTATGGTTTGTGAATTATAGTTAATAAAGCTGTAACCAAAAAAAAAGAGTATATACTTAGAGTGAAATAGAAATGTGCTAGTTTTATGACCTTGCAATAATTACAAAACTGAGATACATTATTTTTTAATTTGTAAAAAATGAGTAAATGCCTGACAAACTGAGTTACTGTGAGACTTAAATTACATAAGGCTATGGTCATACATGAAGTGTCAGTCAAATCATTAGTGGGCTGTTTTATTTGTTATTTAATCTCACAGCAACAACATGAGGGAAATATCATTATGCCCACTTTTAAGAAGTATTTAAATATAATTGCATTATTTTTCTATGACAAAGTATGCTGAATACTAGACAAAAGAAATGTGTTTATATTTATCATGGCTCATATCCCATTACAGGAACAAAGTCATTTAAAAATTTACAATGTTAATTATTTCATTATAATCATGTCAATTATCTAATGGAGAATTAAAAGTGATATGAAAGCATCTAATAGGAAACGTAATCTAGTCTAGTATGTCCAGAAAGACTTCTTCATTACCAGTTTAATTTGTGATAGATAAATTGGAGTTAGACCATAATAAGAAAATGTATAGCAGTAATAACAGTATGTGAATTTTCTGAAAGGTGTATGGGCTGAGTTTTCTGAGAACTGAAATTTGATCATTCTGCTTTGATGTTGGTAAGCAATGGGGAAAAAGCTCTGGATGCCTTTGGAGAGTTAGTATGAGGCCAGTTTATGTTAAGTTAATATAGGATATAGACCTCTATTACAAAGGCAACAAGAAGTCGTAGAAGAATCATCTATGGGAAAATGACATGATCAGAACTGGACTGTTACTTCTTTTCGAATTATGGCAACAGGAGTGTGTGTTGAGTGAGGGGGCAGCAGTAATGGTTCTGAGCCCTCAACCACCATTGCCCCAAAGATAGTGTGGACAACTGCCTCCTGTGGCATCTTTCCATTTTGTGACTGCCTCTGAGAAGAAAAAGGGAGGCTGCTTCATACTTTATTTATACCCACTGAAACCACAATAGTGGGAAAATGAGCAGGCATATTCAATACTTGAAGCAACTTCAATTATGAGGGCTGTGTAAAATCTAAGTCATCTATAAATTAAACCTTCTTCTACATAATCTCATGCCCTATTTTCTGCAGTAAGGCTGCATAGTGGTTCTTCCCTCTCTTCTTGTTGTTGAGATAGTCTTTTCTTCCATACTATTCATGAATAATTCTTTCAGCTTAAAGTTTTTACTCACTATAACATTTAATAAATTTTATTTTCCCACATGTCGGCCATATGAAATACATCTTATTTTTATTAGTATATATGCCATACACAAAATATTTCCAAGCACGGTTGACAGTAGAGAGACACTCTTACAGGGTACATTTTCCCTATGAATTATGATCTAAACCACTTTTCCTATTTTAACACAATGCCTTCCCTTCCTGAATACATCTACCAGTATTTTTCATGAGAGACAGTAAAGTGACCTGGAAAATAAGGAGTAAGTAGCTTTTAGAGTACCCAGATAATAATAGTCTATTAATTCCTTTGGAAACTTTTTTTTTTTTAAATGAGGCATCCTAATTCAGAAAGATATGATACTTAAGCAGCCATCTGAAAAAAAAATACACGTTTACCTGGTATATTAAAGGATGGTTATTTTCCAGAGAGAAGAGAGAATGTAGAGAACAACATATAATAGACTGTGCAGACAGAAGAGCAAGAAGCTTCACTGTCTTGTTTGTCATCACAGAAAAGCAAAAGAATCAGAGCTGAGCAAGCATGTAAAAACACTGCTCTTGCAGTGTGTTTAAAAATCATTTAACTGGTTTTATTTGTTTACAGAATTGTGATGATTAATATATATGTTTATTTCTATATTATTATTTTGTATTTATAGCACACATTTCCCTTTTTAATTTCTCTCATTTTCTTCCTTCCATTTACCTAGTTTTCTACAGTTTTATGTCTAATTTTGTTCTTTTAATGGTTACCCTTATAAATTGAGCACACTTTCAGGCTATTATCTTTCTACTCAACAAGCAGTATTTCTGCCCTGCAAGCCGGTTCATCTGTACCATTTTTCTAGGTTCCACATATATGCGTTAATATATGATATTTGATTTTCTCTTTCTGACTTACTTCACTCTGTATGACAGTCTCTAGATCCATCCACGTCTCTACAAATGACCTAACACAGATGTAGAGAACAAACGTGGACACCAAGGGGGGAAAGTGGTGGTGGGGGTGATGGTGGTGGGATTAATTGGGAGACTGGGATTGACATATATACACTAATATGTATAAAATAGATAACTAATAACCTGCTGTATAAAAAATAAATAAAATAAAATTCAAAAACATCCGTATTAATAAATAAGGATATTTTAACTTAAATTTCATTCATCCTTAGTGTCCATACTATTGCTGCCTGAAACTCAGTTCTCGTTTTTTGAGCTAGATGCAAAACTGCAATATGATATTTATTTTATCTAAGTCTTTGAAAGATACAATTCTATTTGTTTTGTTGTTGTTGTTATGAAAAGTTTCTTTTTCACCTTAATATTTTGTCTTTTGTAGGTAACATTTTTTCCCCCTTTGGATACTCTTAAAAATCATAAAATCTTTTTGCCTGTAATAATTTCTATTTTATTACATATTTCTAAGTATTATTTTACTTTCATGCATTTTTTGTTGTTTTTGTTGTTATCAATGTTCAATCAATTAGGACATTTATCTATTCCAGAAAACTTCAGTCATTATGTATTTAAATATTATTTATTCCCATCTTTTCTACTTTCTTGTTTTAAATCTCCTAAAAGACTCACATTGGCTTTCTTATTTTATCATCATGTCCCTTAATCTCCTTTTAAAAAAAATTATATTCCAATCTCTGTGTTGTATTCTGAATGCTTTCCACAACTATACTTACAATGACAATTCCAACCACGTCTAATTTTTAACTCGTTGTCTACCTACTAAATTTGATTTTAAGTTAACTATTTGGTTATATCTATCTTAGAATTTTATTATTTCATACTGAAGTAAAATCTGTTTACTTATTGTATATTACTCATATAACATAGTTGTAAATTTTCAAATCTTTTCTCTTATACCTCTGACTCTATATAAGTTAGAACTATTTCCATTTGTATATTGTTTATGGAACTAATTTTCTAAAAGATTGGCTTCTGTTTTTCATTTATATTATTTTAATTACATATTGGTAGAAAACAAATTTTATATTGAAATAGATTTAAAGCAATTCTTAGAAAGATATTTTCATTTTTTCTCCCTCCCCCTCCGCCTTCCCTCCCTCCCTCCCTTCTTTCCTTCCTTGCTTTTCTTCCTTTTTTTCTTTCTTCCTCATGCTATGTGCCATTGGGGTTTTACCAGCTTGGAATTGGTTTGTAAAATAATTATTCACCTTGGAAATTCTTACCTTTATGCTCAATATACATTTGGATTCTATGCCATCATATGATATATTTTGGTTGTTGATTCCTAACGAGTTTTTAATATATGTGTGTGTGTGCACATGCACACACGCACACGTGTGTATTTTCATCCACTGTTGCATGCTATGGCTAACTTACTTTAGTTTTTAAGGATCTATGTTATTTCATTTATTTATTTATTTGATTACTGATCTTTAGTTCCTTTGGTAATAAATGTGAAACTTCGGGAACCTTGGCTTTATGCAGTGATCTTAATTCTGGCTACTGAGCTTTTTTGGGTCTAAACACAATTCTCCTGATTTTCTGTCTCAAATTTCAGCCATTGGTCATTAATATGCAATCCAAACCATCACACTCCTTGGCTTCAAGGCCTGTTGTCTCTGGATTTAATATCTTCTTGAGCAAACCAAGTCTGTGATGCATTTAATAACTATTTTATAATAGATGAGTTAGTATACTCAGAATTTTCATGTTTCTAATAAATATCTATTTTGATCAGGCTCTGACGTTTCCAAAATTGGAAGCCACTGCTATATTTCTTTGCTCACTACATAAATTTTTAAAATGTGTCTAAAATAATTTGAATTAAATTTTGCAATATTGTGAGTAGACACATGCTCTATATACCATTCCTTTGGTCTTTTATTTTTCTGCTCATAATTATGAAGTGAACTGGAATTTTATTTCTTTTTTAAAAATCTCTAATATTTTCCACACAGGCTGGTTAATAGGCTTATCAGTCTTCAGTTTTAGCTGAGTCTATGCCTAGAATTTTTTTTTTTTCCGGTACTCAGGCCTCTCACTGTTGTGGCCTCTCCCGTTGCAGAGCACAGGCTCCGGACACGCAGGCTCAGTGGCCATGGCTCACGGGCCCAGCCACTCTGCGGCATGTGGGATCTTCCTGGACCAGGGCATGAACTAGTGTCCCCTGCATCAGCAGGCGGACTCTCAACCGTTGCACCACCAGGGAAGCCCTAGAACTTGAATATTATGTTTAAATGACAAAAAATGAATGACAGCTGATTATTTATCAGGACTGTAGGAGTTTAAGTCAAGTTTTCAAGGATTTATCACATATAAATGTTACACTAAATCCTAGGTCTTCTCCTAAAAATTAAATAAATGTAGATTATTTTAAGATGCTATCCATAGGAAATGACATGTGTTTAAAAGTTTTCTGTTCTTTAAATCTATTATTTGAACTATAAAAATTCGGAGAAAATCATTTATTATTGAAGTAGTGACAGTCTTAGCAACCTTGCACTTCTTAAATGAAGATTTAAGAAAATTGTATCTCCATCAATATACTCTCTATCAATCTAGAAAGCATGGGTAAAAAATATAATGTGAAAACTTGCAATTCTCAAGGGGCTACCTTAACAGTAGGGATTTTGGAGAGTGTACTGTTTTTCTTGAGATTTTCTTGGCATAAAAGATACTAAAGTCGGGCTTCCCTGGTGGCGCAGTGGTTGAGAGTCCGCCTGCCGATGCAGGGGACATGGGTTCGTGCCCTGGTCCAGGAGTATCCCACAAGCCACAGAGTGGCTGGGCCCGTGAGCCATGGCTGCTGAGCCTGCATGTCCGGAGTCTGTGCTCTGCAACGGGAGAGGCCACAGCAGTGAGAGGCCCGCATACTGAATAAAAAAAAAAAAGAAAAAGAAAAAAGATACTAAAGTCATTTTGTTCTTTTCAACAATATTACTCCATGTCTACTCATAGCACAGCACGTTAGCTTGTCAAGAAAAATCATCACCTAGCAGATCCAAATATGTTTATAACATTTTTATGGGTTCCTTCTAATGGATGCATGTCATCAAGAAAAAACATTTTGATATAACTTTTATGCTACACAATGATGTTTCATGGTCTATATGAGATTTTGCATTTACAAGAGTTAGAGAAATTTACATATAAAGTGGGATAGTCCAAAAAGTGCCACATCATTAAGTTAAAACATAGCACAACATACCCATTTGTTTAAAATTCTGTTGCATTTCTTTAGTTAAGCAATTTCTGCATGCTATCATATTTCCACAGATAAGTACTAGAAAGCAAGAAGCCATAAGAATGATTATTTGAGATACACAGGTTTGTTTTTTAAGGTACTGTTTTGTTTTCACTAATGTTCCCAGAGCTTTTATCAGCTATGCCTAAAAAGCTTCTCTGCTCTCCATCCTTCCACACCATGTTAGTAATGGGACTAGCATCTTGTTGTAACATACTGCAGCCTGGGAAAGATACATCCTTCTCCAAAAAGTCATCACCTTGGATGTTCACTAGAAAATTTTGTGATCTTTTACTTTATGCAGAATATAAATTTGTTCAAACGAGAAATAACCTGGGGATGACACTGGATTCAGTCTTATTGATTCAGCACAGTAACAAACCTGGATAACAGGGAATACACTTGTTCCTTCCTCATTACTCACAAAATATTTGCATCTTGAAATGGCCAGTTAGAATATTTTACTCAGGCATGGTTTTTCATGTCACAGCTCCTTTAAGAATCCACCGGGAGTCTAAAGGAAATGTCTATGCATTTGTATTAAACATTGTGAAACAGAAGATTCTCAGTATGGTCTCTGGAGTGTCACATACCCTGCTCCTGAGATAAATTTGATCACTTTCCGACTTCTCTAAATAGACAAGTTACTGGAGAAAATGTTACTTTTTATGGATGTATTCCTCGGTTTTCTTAGTTTACTTAAACTTTTACTTACCTAAGTTACTGACATACATGTTTTAAATTCTTCTATTCCTTTGTCTAGTGATTTTACACAATGCTGTCCTGACTACTAATTGGTCATATATATACAAATGTTTATAATATAAATCTAACAAAAATGTCCCAGTTATATACAATGAAAACTAAAAATTATTGCTCTGAGAAACTAAAAAGGCCAAAATAAATGGTGAGATGTACCATATTTATGAGTTAGAAGACTCAAGAGATTAAAATGTCTCTTCAAGTTGATTTTGATTCCAATCATAACCAGTCTCTGTGTGTGTCAGTGTGTGAATGGTAATAAAATTCTATTTTTCATGTGAAAATGGGAAGTGTCCAGAAAAAAACAAGGAAACCTTGAAAAAGAAGAAAATAATAGGTGGGCATATATCACCACATTTAAAATCTAACTATAAAGATATACTGGCATAAGCACAGTCAAAAGATAGGTTGAATAGGCATTCCAGAAAATGATCAGCACATATATATTGGCCTGACTTGCAGCAAAATGGCCACTGCAGTTCACCGGGGAAATTATGGTCGTTTTAAGAAATGGTCCTAAGTGAAAGTGAATCTCTATATGAAAAAAATTACTTTGACCTTATTTTTTACAGAAGCGAAATGCTTATTGGAGTATGGGGACAAGGGGACATCACTCTTTCTCTGACATCTCCTATTGTAACTTCATGATTTATGAGTAAGGATGCTGGTCCACCACTGTCAAATGAGTTTCCAGTTCTCCACGTTGCTGTAGTTGAGGGCTCAGACTTGGCCTCATCACTGGGAGTATTCTGTGTCTCTGGCTGCAGTGGGGAAGGTATGCAGAATCTGCAGGCATCTCCAGGTGGCCCAGGGGCTATGGGCGAAAGCAGCTTGTACACCTAACGACTCTTGCTATTAGTGACCTCTGAAACCTCTGCATCCTCAAACATTGTGATTAGCAGTGAGCTGGACGAGCGTCGACGCGTTAGCAATGAGAGGCTACTGCACATCCAGGAGCTACAGATTGACTACAGCAGTGTGTTCTCCCTAAACCGAGCTAAATCACCACTCCAGTCAAACAGCTTGATCACACACTTATTGGTTTTCTGCAGTCTCCCTTTGCCAGCCCATCCATCTTCCTCTTCTTCCTCATTCGCTGGTGGCAGAAATGGGCAGATGGCCTTTTGCTGGTGGCCACGATAATGGAGCAATCCACGCTGTGGGTATCTGAGTGGGTCTTCCAGGCTTCCTCATCCAGATGCTCCCTGTCCTTGAAACTCTTCTCTAACAGACACTGCGGAAGGGCATCCAGTTTGTTCCTGGTCTGGGACATCTTCAATTCTGATTTCTCTACTTTCACCTTCACCGGGAATTTAGTTTGGGTCTCACTACACACGAAAATTAAGCTCAGATGCTATAAATATTCATTGAGTGATAAAACTTAGAGAAATTAAGGAAGAATACATGACCAGGGTACAAAAACATTTGTTAAACACATCACAGAAAGCAATAACCGTAAAAGCAAAGATGGATAATTTGCTCATCACTAAAATTGATAACTTCTATCAACCAAAAATCACAAAAGAAGGAACAAGCCAGAAACAGAGAAAATATTTGCAGTGCAAATATCTGAGTAAGTTCTCCTATCTGGATTTTTTAATCCCATAAATTAATAAAACAAAGTATAAATAATGTGAGAGATAATAATAATAAATGAGGATATCAAAGACTCCTAAGAATAAAAAAAGTTGTTTCAGCACAGTACTTGTCAAGTAACTAAGTGCATATCAAACTATAAGGACAGACACACACACTGGAATTATAATTAAACAGTGATAATATTAAGTGTTGGATAAAACGTGAAGTCAGCGGGAATCATAATTTTCTTGATGGAAGTAAAGACTGATACAACAGGTTTTGAAAACTCTTTGACAATACTGTTAAAACTAAACAAACACCTATTTTATGACCCAGCATTTATACTCATAGGTATGTGCGCAAAGGAAATGAGTGCCAATGTCTACACATACACACACACACACAAAGTGAAATTATTTTCATAGCATTTAATGCATAACAGGTAAAGAACAAAAACAACCCAGTGTCCATTAGTAGTAGAATGTATTACTAAATTATGAAATATCCATACAAAACAATGCCTCACAGTAATTTAAAAAAGCAAAAACACACACAAAAATAACTTTTTACACACAACACACAAAAAAGTAAGCACAAATAATATATACTCCATGATACCATACATATATAGTTCAAAAACAGTCAAGATTACTTTATGGTGTTAGAACCTTCTTTGCTGGGGACCTAGTGACTGAAAAAAAATTAAAAGATGCTAGAAAAATCTTGATAAGGGTTATGATAAAACAAGTGTATATTTATGTAAAAAGTCATCTAGCTACAGTTATTTTAGTGCTTTTTATCTATCTCAAACCTTTTAATAAATAGATCATAGCAGCTTTTCTTCTAATATATTCATTTAATGGTAAAAAATTTATGTTGGTTACAGTAAATGGTGTAAAACCTGCAGCTTGTACTGACACTTCAAGTTGCAATTCCTAACTAAGGTTATTATTTTTATAATCATTGTTTAAAATTTCATATATCACTAAGACATTTACACGGGTTAATTGTAGCTTTTCTTTCTGTACATCAAGTACATACACCTGCTAGAAGACACCAGAGAAAGAGCTTGAAAAATATATTTATTTTTCAAATATCATAAATAAATACTATATATTTAATATAGTTAAAAATATCAGTGACTAGTGAGTCAACAGTTAAAATCTAGGGGAAAAAAATCTAGAGGCTTAAAAACAAGCCTATTCTGCAATCTTTTAAAATATCAATGCCAGTATTTGATTGCAACTTTAAAACACTTGCAGTGTATATATTTGAATAAGGTAGACACCATAGGATAGACACCATAGGATATGTTATAACAAGTGGCAGTTAGAATTGCTTTTGAATGAATCCATGATTTAAATACTTGAAGAAAAATACACATATTAATATCTACTCAGCAAATATCTAAGATCTACAAATGATCTAACACTATAGATGTTAATCTTTTACAAATATTGAAAAGGATTCCCCAAATACAAGAAAAACATTGGCATTATATAAAAAGAAATGCACAATTCTAAATATGTTCATACATCCAAAGATGGGACTGCCTACAAACCTACCCTATGTAATACTCCTATCTCAAATATTTATAACATTTTATATTTGGGTTAACTGCTTAAAGGAGATTTTAAATTGTAGATGGCAAGTAACCACAAGTAAGAATAAAAATAGACCCCAAATAACAATACACTCTTATAATTTATTCTTCTCAACAAATAAAAATAAATGCCTTTTACTTGGTTTTTATGCCTAACCGTTTCTTGGTTTTTATGTCTAACCATTTTTCTGCCTAACCATTTAAGTAAGGTTCATTGTTTTAAGTCATTTATTCAAGTATCAATAGCAGGATACTTGAATAATGTGATGCCTAGTTAAATGATAAAAGGTAAATTATCTAATATGTATAAAATAGATAATAAGAACCTGCTATATAAAAAAATTAAAATAAAATTCAAAAATAAGAAAAAAAGGTAAAATATGTTTTATTAGAAAACAGCACAATTAAATAGCCACTCATGTGAAAAGCTACAAATAGCTCTCAGGTAACCTGGTAGAATGTTACCTTAAACTGTAAGTACATATTAAACTAGCAGTAAGAAATGGTTTTCAAAACTGAGCAGAATATAAACCAAAATAGCAGTTATCTATGGGTGGTAAAATTATGGGAGAATTTTTCTTTTTCTTTTTTTTAATATACATTTTTTTTCCAGTTGTCCACATTGAATACAAATGCCTCTGAGACAAAGAGCACCATGATCACATGGACAGCAACCACAGGAAAAAATATTGGCATAAACATAGTTGTCTCTATATCAAAGGCTCTTTCAAATATATGCGATTTAGTAGTAAAATATAACCCTATAGGAACAGTGATTTTTAAACCAGTGAGAAACAGAAGCAGCTTCAGATAGAAGCTCTCATATGTGAAAAGTTTGTAGCATGTTCAGCGCTGCTTTGTCACAGTTCAAGGTGGTTTCCCTGGGCCAGCAGTTGGCAGGTCAGAAGTATCCACCTGCCTTTATGATCTAATGGATGTTACACATGAAACACTATTGAGATACTGAGATTTGGATGTTTTACCTTCTTGAAGGGATAATTTAAGGTTCTCATGTCCTGAAAACATAATACAGATTTTCAGCAGAATTTTTTTTTCAGCAGAAAATTTTTGATGGAAAAATTTTTTTCATATTGGGGTATGGGGAAGCCATTCTGGCTTATACATAATTTCACCTGAAGTTTATGTGAAATAGAACAGCATGACTTGTGGCCTGTCAAACATACATTGTACATCTGCTTTAATCATTAAAGTAAAGAATGTCCACTTTGAAGATAGAAAATGCCTCCCTTCCTATGACAACAATGTTGCCATATCTTCAAAGATAATGTTCCCTTCCCAGATGCCAGGGTCATACGACTTTCTGTGTACATGATAATCTGTAACTATACACCTCTGTTGAAACCTGAAGGAACATACCCCTGGCATGTTTGATGAATGTTTTTTGTTCTAATAAGGTATAAAACTGTACTGAAAACCATGTTTGTCTGGAGCACTTTCTTCCTTGGTAGAGGCTGCACTCCTGAGCTAGTGCTCAGTTTGGCTTGAATAAAACTCTATTCTATTTCTTAGTATAGATTCTTTACTGATTATTTGTGTCAACATTGCAATATCTAAAAGAGATTCAATATCTAAAAACAAATCAAATGGAAATTTTAGAATTTAAAATGAAATTAGGATTTCAATATATCCTTTTAAAAGCAGGCTAGACCCAATGTAAGATTATTGACTTGAACACACAGAAATAAAGAGAAGAGATAAATAAAGAGAATGGTTAGTGCAGAAAAAAATGCGGGGGAAGGGAAGAAATATGTGAGAAGCATAAGAAATTCTAAAATATATATAATTTAAGTGGAAATATTTGAAGAAACACTAGCTAAACATTTTCTAAGACTCATATAGACATTAACCCCCAGATTCCTGAAGTACAATAAACTTTGTAAGAATTAATAAAAAGAAAAATCACACCTAGGCACATCTTAATACAGCTGCTGAAATCCAAAGAAATTAAATTTAAAAAAATGCTTTTTATGAGAAACACTTTTTTTTTTTTAATGGGGACACAGAAAATGTGAGATTAGAATAGACATAAAATCTATATCACACAAATAACAACCAAATAAATCTTTGTTTACATACTGATATTTGACAGAGTAGGCTTTAGATTAAAAAATGCTAGTGCTAAAGAGGGATGAAGTGTATTTATATTTAATTTTGTAATATAATGTATCTACAACAATGCCAAAGTAGAGTAGATGTTCATTATTTGTTGTTTCTATGCCTGAGTACAATACATACACTAAAGTAAAAATCATCCAGCTTTGTGGTCATATTGTTTGTTTATTTTGTTCAAAAAGTAACCAGTACTATATTGGGGATAGAGTTTTCACCTGTGCTTTTGAAAGTAATCTAAAGTAATCTACTCCACAAAGGACATTGATATACACTTACAGATATGCTGAAATAGTATGTACAACTGCCCCTAAATCAAAATCCTAGAAACAATATTAATAGCTAGAAATATAGGTTGAATTAGGCAAATTCTGTAGTTTCAAGATAGCTTTACCATGGAAAACCATAGAATAATATAGCAAAGTTTCAGGTATATATTGAGTATCATCTTGCTTATCTAAAACACATTCTCACTTTTGAATATGTCTAAAATATATTTGCAATTTTATTTGCATCTATGTATAATCTGTGCATGTGTATGGAAGGATACATAAAATACGTTGCACTTACCTCTGAGTAGTTGGACTGGGAAACTGCTTGAGAGTGGTAAAAAGAGAATCTTTATTTTCTTCCTATTCCATATGAAACTTTGTATAATTTTGCTTTACTATGATTTGTGTGTGTGTGTGTTGATGTTTCAAAGAACATTTTTTCCTTCATAGAAAAATAGAAACATGCTTTCCAAAAAGATTGCCAAAACACACACACACACACACACACAGAGTAAAAAAGTGTTCCACAACACTCACATTATCAGGATTACAGTGAATTGGTTTATCCATTTTGGACAGAATGCTACACTAAGCATATGTCACTGTTTCCCACAGCATTATGAAATTACAACTGTACTTTGCCAAAAAAAGCCAGATGGTCATGATGTACCAATTGCTTATATTGACTATTGTGCCACATTTCAAGCCTGAAATAAGGCTGAAATAGGATGCAAAATACCACCAATTTCCCAGAGCAGATTGTTAGAAGATATTGGCCAATATGAATTTCCAGGCATCATCTCCACCTTGCACATTTCACTGTTTTGAAAAAATAGTAAAATAATAAAGCAATTCTGTGTCTAGAAGGAATGAGCATCATTTAATATTTATTCTATATCTTCAATGAATGGTATGGAATTGTCCCTTAGATGACAATCGTATTTTCATAACACTTTGTGGGTGCTTGTGAAATTTGCCTCAGTCTTCCAGAGAAAACCTAACTTATTTGATCTATTTGGATTTCAGTTCTCATCCTTAAAAGGACCATCCCAACTAAAATTTTTTTTTTTTTTTTTTTTGCTGTACGTGGGCTTCTCACTGTTGTGGCCTCTCCCATTGCAGAGCACAGGCTCCGCGGCCATGGCTCACAGGCCCAGCCGCTCCGCGGCACGTGGGACCTTCCCGGACCAGGGCACAAACCTGTGTCCCCTGCATTGGCAGGTGGACTCTCAACCACTGTGCCACCAGGGAAGCCCCAACTAAAACTTTTAAAAAATAATGTAAAATCATGTTTAAATGCTCAGCTTCAATCTACCATATGAAATAAACAAACCATACACTTATAAAATGTAAAGGTTATTTAATGATTAAAATACACAAAAATGTAGGAAAAATAATTTTCTTTAACACCCACCTGACTCTTCTTAAATATCTCATTCAAAGAATGCTTATAAGAAAGTGAACTTCTCTCTCAAGATGGTACTGAACCAGGACTTCATTCTTGCTGATCTACATTTTCAGTTGTGTGTTTTACATGGTAAGTCACAGGGATGCAAAGACTGCAAAGCATCAACTAAAAAAACAAAATTCAAGCTGGCACAGCAACACTCTACTACACCTTACCACTGTCACTCATTTTATATACAACCTTTCTTCTCTTTAATGATTTTGCTTTCCAAATCCTAAACCTCAAAACTATACCACTGATGTTTTCTTGCATGTTCTCTAGGCTCATAAATCAGAAGTAGTGTTTACCTCTTTTAGATTTTTGATCCTGAAAGTTTGGAGTTTACTTAATATTTGCTTGGCTACATTTTCTTGCTTTGTATACATTCAGACAGTAATTTTTTTTTTGTTTTATGGCCAGGTATCTTGCAAAATTCTAATAATGTTTAAAAATCAAATAAAATATAGTTTTAATTAAATTGTGATTTTTTTACTTTTCAGTTTTCCTAGGCAAAGTGTTAATAATAAAATTGTAAGAAACATTTCACTAAAATGAAAAATGTTTTAAATTATTTTATATTATGTAAAATATTGACATCAGGACTATACAGAAGTGTCATTAGGTCCGTAAGATTTATAATCAAGGCTTTAGGAAATCTTTGATTTTCTTCTGATTTCTCTCTCTGTCTCTCATTTTGTGGGGGAGGGCAGCTGAGGGTCTAGCTGCCTTTACATTTAAAAATTACATGTTTAAATCAACTCAACACTTGATAAAATATTTGTTAGCATTTCCTTAGGTTTATTTTTCTTAACTCATATTTAGCTAATTTTAAGAAACCATATTATGTTTTTATACTCGATTTAAAATTTTGCATAAAATTGATAACTTTAATACTTTAACCAAATTTTAGTGTCCCTGTAATTTGGTAAATATATGACTAACTTTAATTTTTTTAAGTAACTCCTAATTTTTTGTTGTTTTGGCTTAAAGGTAACATCTATTACTCACTAAATATTTATAAATACAGAAGTAGAGAAGAAATGGCAGTATCTTTTATAACCTCACCACAGACAAACACATTAACAGATAATTTTCTTCACAGTCTCTCTTTAGTCTAGCCTCAAGAAAATGCAATAAATCTTTCTATGCCCGAAAAGCACTATTCGCATTTCTATTCAGAACAAATAAGATATTTGAATGGGTACCATGAAGTGGCTTCAAAAGGTATTTAGAATAGGATGATAGGATAAACATTACGGGAGACAGGTTTCAACTTGGTTTCAGAGGAATCTCTGCTGTCTTAAACTGGATCAGAGTATATTATAGCTGCATTGCTGAAATCTGTATCTTTGATAGAGTCCAGTACCTTTAATTTTCCCCTTCCTGGGCGTGTCAAGTATTTTAGAAAAAAAATCAAGTGTCTTTACTTGATTTAATATCTTAAAAAGTATTGCCCTTGCTATATGTCAAACACTTTATATTTTGTAAGTATAATAGGTTATATCAATCTGTTTAACCATAAGATTAAATAAAACCACATATCATGGGAAGCACAAACAAAAATTTAAAACATTGTGAATTCTACGTTTATAACTAAAAGAACTGCTTTTAAGTTATTCAGCAAATAAGCAGATTGTTTAGTAATTCAAATAAAAATATATCACACGATGTTTCAGAAACAATTTGAAGAATTATATGTAATCCTCTAACATTTCTGTAGCATTTGAATAAAGCTTCTGATAGAATTAACATTACATACTAAACCATTAAAGATTTTCTTTCTCTAATGTTGCCTCAGTTTTCTTATTTTTGTTTGCATTTATTTCTAGAAATATTATATACATGGTTCCCTTTTCATTTTAGATAATTTGTGGTCTAAAAGTTAAACTTTAGGTTACTAAGAAACTTTAAAGGGATTATGTAATTTTTTTCATACATCATTGTAATTTATTAAAAGGACAAGTTTTTAAGTGTTAGTATGATACAAATCATAACCATAAAATTCACCTATTTAAAATGTATTATTCAATCTTTTATTAGTACGTTGGCAGAGTTGTGAATATATCACCATAATCTAATTCTGGGGAATTTCATCAGCTCCCCCAAAAACTCTGTAAATATTAGTAGTCACTTCCCATTCTATCTCACCCACTTTACCCCCATCTTTAGCTCTAGGCAACCACTAATATACTTTATCTATAGATTTGCCTATTCTGAACATTTCATACGAATGGAATCACATACGGTCCTCTGTGACTGACTTCTTTCATTTAACATAGTATTTCAAGATTTATCCATGTTGTAGCATGTATCAGTACTTGTTCCTTACTTTGGTGCTATGTATACCTAAATACTGGACAAAACTCAACGAATGGCCAGACATGGAAAAGCTTTTACATAGTACTATCAGTGTTCATTATTCCACTAATGTAATGGAGTTTAAGTAAAACTTGTTTATGCACATATTACATTCATTTCTCTTTTATAATTTACCATTTATAGATACATTTATTTTGCCTCATTCATTCTTTTTAGTTTTCCATGAATTTTGATTACATATTACATATATGTCCTGTATTATCAATGTATTATTTTGTTATGATCAGCCAAAAAAGGCAAAGCAAATAAAGCAAACTAAAAATTTCAACATATAAACTACTCAAGAAGCAAAAGAAATTTAAAAAAATTAAAAATCATGTGTGAACAGTAAAATGATTGTTAACTTTCAGAGGCAGCAATTATTTGCTGATTATGGATTTGATTTCTATTATATTTATTTAAATATTTAATTATATGCAATCTTATTTCAAGCAATATGATTAAGGATAATAACCTGAACAGATTTTTTCTCAATATAACAGGGAAAGATTTAGAGATAAGGGAGGAAGGGAGGAAGGAAGAGGAGGGAAAACAAAAAGGAGCAAAGGGGGGAAGACAAGAAAGAGGGAGGGGAGGAAAGCAGGGGAGAGAGAAGAAAGCAGAAAAGGCTGGGGAAAAGGAAGAGAAAAAATGGAAGGAAGAAGAGCTTACATGGGTGACTCAGCTGTATCTTTAAACATTAGGAAAGATGTGGAAAGATAAGTGACAAAATTAATATCAGCTACATTAAAGATTTTAGATAAGAGTAGGAACAGATTGTCATTTGTTTCATTTTTCATGTTTTAAAATTTATTTTATCATGTTGTATTAAAAAATATCTGCCCAACTTGTTTTCTTTGAGTTATCTTTCATTTTGTATGTATTCTTCTGGAAAAAGGCATATAATATTTATCCAAGACTAGATATCACTAATAAGATTTATCTGAAACTAAATATCACTAAACGTTGATATTTTTCTAAAGTATTTGTATAAATATATATTATTTAACCTTTTAAATATTTATTAAGTGTTTTTAATCATATTTGTCCTACTTACTTGTTACAGACAAATTGTATTGAAGTGTTTTTTTGTGGAACTGTATTTCTCTGACTTTCCTGAGTTATTTTAATAATTTATAATTGTATATTTTTGAAGATAGTTTATCTGGTACACACATAATCATGACTTGTATGTTTTTGCAATTCTATTCATTTCAATTTACATAAAATGCCTCATATAATATTTAATACTTATTATCTTCAATGTTATTTGATATAATATTAATATTTATTGATATTATAATTATACAACTTTGATAATTATTAAGGAAATTTTGAAATTATGGGTAAAATTTCTTAAAACTGTATTTCATCATATATAAGGCATCACTATGCTACGCACTATGCAGTCTTATTTCATCTATCAGTAAGAGAGCAAAAACACTGCCAGTAAAACTATATGAAAATGATTTCTCATTCCTGCATTTTTCTTAAATAACATTGTCTTCTGGACCATCGAAGGCATTTGTGAAGCATTATTCTTCCCCCCATCAAGTGGTACAGAAGTATAATTAACAAATAAAAACTATATATATTTAAGGTATACCACTTTATGTTTTGAGTTACTTATACATTGTGAAGTAATCATAAAAATTGAGCTAATTAACATATTCATCACCTCACACAGTGAACATTGTCTTTTTTCTTTTTTTTCCCATGGTGCTGAGAACACTTAAGATCTAACCCCTTAGCAAATTTCAAATATGCAATATAGTATTGTTAACTATAGTCACATTGCTGTACATTAGATCTTCAGACCTTATTAATCTTGCATAACTGAAACTGTGTACCCCTTGATCAACAGGTCCCTGTTTCCATACTCTAGTCCCTGGCAACCACCATTTTATTCTGTTTCTGTGAGTGTGACAATTTAATATTTCACACATAAATGAGATAATGCAGTATTTGTTCTTCTCTCTCTGACTTCTTATTTCACTTAGCATAATGTCCTACAGTTGACCATTCTCCACATGACCAAAATTTTATGTGTTGCCACAAATGGCAGGATTTCCTTCTTTTAAAGAATGAAAAATATTCCATTTCATGAATATACCACATTTTCTTTATCCACGCATCCATTGATGGCTGTTTAGTTTGTTTCCATATCTTAGCACTTGTGAATAATGCTACAATGAACATGGAGTGCAGATATTTCTTCGAAGGACTGATTTCATTTCCTTTGGATATATACCCAGAAGTGGAGTTGCTGGATCATATGGTAGTTCTATTTTTAAATTTTCCAGGAATCTCCATACTGTTTTCCATAATGACTGTGCCAATTTACATTCCAACCAACAGCATAAAAATGTTCCATTTTCTCCATATGTTAGAATGATATCTACATTCTAACAGGTGTACGATGATACCTCATTGTGGTTTTGATTTGCATTTCCCTATGATTGGTGATTTTCAGCTCCTTTTCATATAACTCTTTGACATTTGTATTTCTTTTGAGAAATGTCTGTTTAGATCCTTTGCTCATTTTAAAGTCAGACTATTTGTTTGTATATTTTGGATATTAAACTCTTATCAGATATATGGCTTCTAAATATTTTCTCCCATTCCATAGGTTGCCTTTTCACCCTGTTGACTGTTTCCTTTGCTGTGCAGAAGACTTTTAGTTTGATGCAATCCTGCTTGTCATTTTTTTTGCTTTTGTTGTCGTTGCTTTTAGAGTCATATCCAAAAATATAATTGACCAGACTCAGGTCAAGTAGCTTTTTCTCCATATCTTATTCCAGTACTTTTACGGTTTCAGGCTTCTTGTTTACATCTTTAATCAATTTTGAGTTGATTTTTGTATATGGTCTGAGATAATGGCTTAGTTTCAGTCTTATCCATTTGGATAACCAGTTTTCCATCATAATTTATTGAAGAGGTAATCTTTCCCCATTGTATGTTCTTGGCACACAATTCTGAAGATGAATTGATCATAAATTTATGGATTTATTTCTGGGTTCTCTCTTCTGTTCAATTGGCCTATATGTCTGTTTTTAAGCCAATCTATACTGTTTTGCTTGCTGTAACTTTGTAATTTATTTTGAAATCAGGAAGTGTAATGCCTCCAACTTTGTTCTTCCTGCTCAACATTGCTTTGATTACTTTGGGTCTTTTGTGGCTATGTATGATTTTTAGGATTGTCTTTTTTATTTCTGTAAAGGGATTTTGATAGAGATTGCATTGAATCTGTAGATCATTTTGGGTAGTATAGACATTATGACAATATTCATTTTTCCATGAACTTGGAATGTCTTTCCATTTATCTGTGTCTCTTTTAATTTTCTTTATTAAAATTTTATAATTTTCTGTGAACAACATTTATGATTAGGTTTATTCCTAAGTATTTTGTTCATTTTTTTGCTATTTTGAATGGGATTGTTTTCTTAAATTCTTTTTTGGATAGTTCATTGTCTGCATAAAAAATGACTGGTGTTTGTAAGTTACTTTTGATCCTGCAATATTACTAAATTCGTTTATTAGTACTTGCTGTTATCTTGTTGTGTCTCTAGGATTTTCTACATATATCTGCAAACAAAGGTAATTTTACTTCTTCTTTTCTGTATTGGATGCTTTTTCTTGTCCAATTCATCTGGCTAAGAATTCCAGTACTATACAAATAGAACTGGCAACAGTGGGCAACCTTGCTTTGTACTATCTTAGAGGAAAAGCTTTCGTGTTTTTTCCCCATTGATTATGACGTTAGCTGTGGGCTTTTCATATATGGACTATTGTGCTGAGGTGCATTCCTTCTATACCGATTTTGTTAAGAGTATTTTTTTAAAAATTATCATTAATAAATGTTAAATTTTGTCAAAACCTTTTCCTGCATCTACTGAGATAATTTTTTTTTCATTCTGTTAATGTTGTGGGTGTAATGTATCATTTCTTTAAAAAGCTCTCCAGTACTGTTTCAAACATTTTCTTCAAATCTTGACAACCCTTACCCAAGTGTTAAGACTGGTCGTAATACTATGGAATGAAAATTAGGTGACAAATTAATTAAATGTAAGTGGAATCATTGATGCCTATATTTCAGTCGAGGTGAGGAAACAGAAATAGACATAAGCTATTTTACATATGTTCAGGCAATGTCAACAAGAATGGCTATAATCAGTAATCATTAAATTTGTCTTGGTTTGGGAAGTTTTTCAATACAAAAAATATAATGTTTTAAAGTTCATAAAATACAGAACATGAAACATGCCATTAAATGGGTAACATCTATGCAAACCAATTGTCTGTACAAGTGTTAATGTTTTTGCTTATGTTTAGCTTATATACTGACTAAACTTATTTGGCATTTCATATCATTTTTAAGTAGACTTCTATCAAACTGTAAATAAAGTAATTTCAAACCCACAATGTGGATTTCTTGTCTAAAAAAAAATTAATACTGCAGACTTCTGTGGTATTCTTCCTATATCCCCCAACAAGACCAAGGCCCCATTCCTCCATCTTCTAGGAGTGTTGACAGATGACAATTTTAATCTAAGTCCTTCTCCAGGAACTGCCTTCAGTCTCTTTATCAGGGTAGCCTGCAGCCCATAAGTGTTTAAGCACAATGTTTGCTTTACCACAAAATATAAAGCTGATTTATCTCCTCTCTTCCACACGGGGGACACATTTTAAAACTGATAACATCCAAGAGCAAAATAAAACTTGAAATAGAACTAGAAATCCATATAAGATGCACAAGCCAAACTTGGATTCAATTATTCCAGTGGGGAGACATAAAAATGCCTATTTCAGAAATGGCATATACAGAAGAACAGATGTTTTGATAACAGTTATCAAACATATTTCATGTTTATAGTACAGAAAAGTATTAGCTGCTACTGGCTAAAAAAAATAAAAGACAAAATATGCCATAGCACTTGAATAAAAGTAAATATACACATTTATTTTCCTTTAACTTTAGAATCTGCATGTTGCATACTGCCTGCTCTAATTGATCATGAAAAACTCAAATCTAGAACCTCCTGTCACAGCTATTCAATACTTCCACCCCTACACCAAATAATTATGAGTATTTGTAAAGCTTAATTACCAGACATTTTCTATTTAAAGTCTGAGTTAATGCACAATTAAATATAAACTTATCATAGTTACTAAAATTTGCTTATTTATAATGAAAATATATAGAAATTGTAGTACATATTACAAATCACATCATTTACTGCCTCACTCTAATAATTAGTTGCCAATAGCGTTATTTTTCCAGGGAGAATTGAGAAGTACATGCGTATTTCAAAGGTCAAATAGAAAACTTATCTATAATTATGTGCAGGGAAGCATAGTGTTCTACAACAATTTCAGCTGATTTACCTTTTATTCTTTATGGCATGAAGCCGTTGTTTGTTTTGTTCCCTACATAGCTCATATATATAACAGTATCTAAAAGTTTTATCTCCCTGATTTCCTCCATACAGGTTCACCTATCAGCTTTTGGGATATTAGTATGAAACTGAATATAAACTAAGTTTATTAATGAGGTAAGTTGACAGTCTCAGGGGTTGATTAACAATGGATGTTTCAGTTATACTACAGATTTGCCTGTACTTTTAATGAAGTTTAATAAAACTGCATCAGTTAACTACTGTTATATAAAACCACCCAACACCCCTGGCTTGTAACAACACTCATTTATTTTTTCTAATGCATCTGCTTGTCACTGGGGGTTCGCTGCTTAAGGCAGGTCTTGGCTGGGGCAGTTCAGTTGTGGTGGTTCTGCTGCCCATTGCTTTCCTCTTCCTAGGTCCATGATCCTCTCATGGTGATGTCAAAAGTGCAAGCAAGCTAGGGGAAATGCATAAGACTTTTTCAGGCCTCAGCTTGGATTTAGTGCATTAAAAATTCAACTACTTGCACTTACCATTGTCCTTAGCAAGACACTGGGCCAAACCCAATGCCAAGGGACTCTGCTCACAATGAGGCTGTGACAAGGCTATGGATACAGGGAGGAATGAAGGATCAGAGTCAAGAATCCCACCCACCACACACACACACAAACCACAACAACAGAACAAACTATCAGTACTCCACTGTTATAGTTTTTATTTATTTTTTAATGCAATGGAGACTAGAGGGTTTTTTCTACACTGGTATTAGTTACGCATTTTATAATCTTAGAAGTACAAACTCTTCTCTAAGAACATAAGCACTTGAAACCCAGATAATAGACATTATCTTATTTTTGATGATGAAAGAAGAGACTGTGAACCCTTTTATTGTCCTAAAATCTACCCAAGTTCATTATTCATTCAACAAAATTATTGGAGTTCCCTACGCGATCAGCATTTACTAAAACATGGGAATACAAAGGTTTATAGAGTAGATATTCTTGCCGTCTCATATAGGACATTCTAGGGAAGTTTATATGGCATAAAAGATAACACGAAGTACAGATAAGAGAGTAAGGGCAACTACGTCCCAGCTTCAGTGTGAAGTAGTTAGGAAAGATAAGTTAAACATTTATCGCATTTGGGTTTTAGAAACAGAATATTTCAATACAAACCTAAAGATAGATAAACAATACAAGTAACTACAATAAGCAAGGTGAGAATTCATAATGGTGTGTTTTACAGCAAGAGCACTGAGTAGGAGAGAAATGGACAGTTTGATCATCATATAAGGGGCAGACTCAACATGAGTTTGTGACTGATTAGAAAGAGGAATGGAAGAGTGAAAGTCAAGTATAGTGCTAGTGTTTAAATGCAAATAACAAAAGAGAAATCAGTAGAAAAGCAGGTTTAGGAGAAAGGCGGTAAGATGATGAGAGATTATTTGATGATATAGATGATAATTTAATATTTCCTAATGGATTTTCAAGTAGATGTTTTCATAAGCCATCAGACATATGGATTTGGAACTTATGAGTATAATTGGGACTGAGACTCATAGAACTGTGTAGAGGTAGTAGAAGCCAAGAAAAAATGGATGAAATGCAAGAGCTGTGTACCAATTGAGAAAGGGAGACTGAGAAAATCCCGAGGACCACCAAGATGAAAGGGACAGATAGAAGTTGTGAATATAGTTCCCAAAACAAGGATAGGAGAAATAGAGAGGATATAGTGATGTTTAGTTTTCTTATGTTTCAGTTTATCTGCAGGTCCCCTTGCCCTGCATTCAGCTGAGATCAAAGAAGAAGACAAAAAGTTAACTTCTATTTGCTAGAAAATCAATTAAACCAATTTTCTAATTTACTTTCAATGATTTTTAGCTATCACATCTTCCCTCCTTTGATAGATACTTAGGAGTCCCCAATTGTGCTGGAATTTCAGAATCTCTTTGGATCAGTGTTAAAACCATGAGCCACTGTGACATATATTCTGCCAGCCTGTGGTGTGGGCACTGGAGCAGCTAGTGTATCCTTGTCATTGACCAATTACTCTCTACCTTAGGTAGATAGATTCTACATAAGGTAGAATCTCAGGGTAAATTATTTTCTTCCCCCAACTTTACTGAGATATAATTGACAAATAAAATTGTACATATTTAAAGTGTACAACGTGATGTTTTGATATATGTATACATTGTGAAATGATAACCACAATCAAGTTAATTAACACGTCCATCACCTCAAGGAGTTACCTGTTGTGTTTGCGTGGTGAGAATTCTTAAAATCTACTCTCTTAGCAAATTTCGAGTATATAAATACAGCATTATTAACTAGAGTCACTATGCTGTACATTAGACCCCCAGAACCTATTCATCTTATAACTGAAAGTTTGTACCCTGTGACCAATACCTCTTCATTTCCCTGACTCCCCAGTTCCCAGCAATCAACATTCTACTCTGTTTCTACGAGTTCAACTTCTTTTTAGATTCCACGTAAGAGTGAGATTATACAGAATTTGTCTTTCTCTGCCTGGTCTATTTAACTTATCATAATGTCCTCCAGGCTTACCTACATTGTTGCAATAGGCAGGATTTCCTTCTTTCTCGTAGCTGAATAATATTCAATTCATATACTAAAAAAATCACTGCAGCACCAATGCCAAGGTGCTTTCTCCTTATGTTTTCCTCTGGGAATTTTATGGTTTCAGGTTAAAATTTTTAATCCATTTCAAGTTAATTTTTCTAGGTGGTGTAAGATAAGGGTCTAGTTTCATTCTTTCACATGTGGATATTCAGTTTTCCCATTTATTGAAGAGTGTCCTTTCCTCATTGTGTGTTCCTGATACACTTGTCAAAGATTAATTGACTGTATAATTATGGATTTATTGTTGGTCTAGTATGTTCAAGAATTTGAAGAATTAGTATTATTAAAATGTCTATATGACCCAAGGAAATCTACAGATTCCAAACAATCCCTACCAAAACTGCAATGGAATTTTTCACAGAAATAGAAGAAAACAAAAAACAAAAACCAAAAACTCTTACAATTTAATGGAACCACAAAAGACGCCCCAATAGCCAAAGCAATCTTGAGAAAGACAAACAAAGCTTGGAGGCATCACACTTTCTGATTTCAAACTATATTACAATGCTCAGGGTAAATTCTAAGCTTTTAAAGGCAATAGATTTCCACAGAAAGTTTGAGACATTTGAAAATAAAAATTACTGTAGCAGTCACATATCTTGAAATTCCTCATGTTTCTATGTCTATTCGCTGTCTGCTTATATTCAGGGCACTCTGTTGATTCTAGCTAAATTCTACATTATATTTCACTCTGATAAATGATGGAATTTGGGACATTCACATTCACCTCATTCTGAGCATATTGTAGTGATATCATTCCTTGCAAGAGTCCAACTGGCTACATACTAAACCTGATACCAAGGAAGGAACTGCATCTATTGACAACTTCTTCATGACAGGGAAAATAATTAGATTAAACACATCAGTAAAGCCACTCAGCAACAAATTATCTTGGCTTTGTAACCAGATAATATATTAACAATATTATTTTCAAATGCTGTGAATTTTCTTCAGGGTTTAATCTAATGGGCTCCTTAACTGATTTTAATTATTGATGGTCACACCTGGATTTTCTTCCCTTTACTGCCATAGTTCACTCCTGTATTATACTGCCTACTGGAGTCTCATTGACAAGTCTAGAAAAAAATTGTTAAGTATAAATATCTTCTAGTTTCCCATTCAAGTTACCATATACCTATATTGCACTACCAGTCCTGGGGAACTCTGTCCGGGTCCTGATTTTTGTCTGTCCTCATGCCTACTTTCCCACACCCTAAATACCTAAACAACAGGGAACCTGTTTATAGAAGTGCTGCAAGTAAGAACATTTTTAAACATTTTTTTTCTTACTATGTAACTTCTATCTACATCTTTGGGCTCTGACTTTTAAATTTCATATTGTATACATTTTCCCTTCCATGTCAAGTATGACAGATGAATCAACTTGGTATCAGAGGAATTTTTCAAAACTCCTAACCATCTTCTTGAGGGAGGAAGCTGTATCATGCTTCCTATTCACAGATATAATCTAAAGAAATACTATCTGCTCTGCTGCAGATTTCAATCATACCCGGATTTATTTAGTGAGTGCTTTCTATTTTCCAGGCACTGTTCTTTTATTTTACATGAATTATCCAATTAAATTCACGCAATAGCTCTATATATTTGGCACTGTCTTTCCCCAAATTTTATAGAAGTACCTAAGACACATAAAAGTTAAATCACTTGCTAAATGTAATGAAGTTAATAGTCAGTGGAGCAGAATTTGAAACAGATATTACCATCTTAAATAATATGTAACAGTGTCTCTTCCTACATTTAAACAAAAATAGTTTTTTGCGTCGATGACTTCAGAATCTTTTAGAAAATTACACTTAGACTATGGACCTTGTCTCTTATTTATCTCTATAAATTGGGTCACTACTGAGTTTTAATTCATGTACTCTATATCCCTTTTATTATTTTTACATTTTTAAAAAAATAATTGAGATATATTTTTTATATTCTTCCAATTTATCAAGATATTATCTTCTTAGCAAATCTTTCAAATAGAGGTCAGCCAGGCTCTTTGAAAAATTCAGTATCATGCCATATGCACACAGTACATTTAAGTATACAAATGTTCAAGAATGCTAGATAAATAACTTATTTGTATTCTTAACATTGATGCAAAAAGTATTGCTTTATCTTCATCAGTGCTGTTAATAAGATGTCTTTAAAAACATGTATATGTGTAACTGAATCACTTTGCTGCATACCTGAAACTATTACAACATTGTTAATCAACTATACTCCAATATAAAATAAAAAGTTAAAAAATATCATAAAAATAAATAAATAAAAATTCCTCCTTAAAAAAAAAAAATCACATTGAAAAGACCATGACCAATTATTGTTGAAGTTCTTAAGGATGGAGAGGGATAATAGAAATGTCAGAAAGGTTATCTTTTCATTGTTAGAAAATTATTTATGCAGTTTATCAAATATGCAGTGAATACTTACTCTACCTATTTATCTGACTGAAAAAATAGTCTCCTAAAGTGCATTTAACTTGTTCATATTTTTTTGATTATTGGATGTTTGGATATTTTTTTATTACCTAATTTAGTTATGTTTATTTGTTGTGCTTTTCCCCCTCATCGATTAGATCAATTATTTTTTCTTGATACTGTGTTCTTTTGCTGTGTTGGTTTGGAATTATAGATTATATTTCTCCAAAATACACTTTCATTCTTATCTCCACATCCCTCCAACTTATGTTATATTGACCTCAATTATAGGTTTATAACCTTTTATTATTCATATTAGAAAAATAATGTGCACATCACACACACGTAGACAAATTTACTTCTTTACCACAGCTTTTTGCATTTTGTTTTTTTAATCAATTTTAGTTACAACCTCATGAAGAATACCTTAAACTTTTTATTTTTTCCAGAATTGGTGAAGAGTAAATTCTCTATTATCTTGTGTGCATTACAGTTTTTATTTCTGTGGCTGTTTTAAAAATACTAAGTCTTCCTTAATTCTTCTTCTGTGATTCCTATTAGACATATAGCTTGGACTTCGCATCCTAATCTGGCTCCTGAAGTCTTTCATATTTTATGGTGTTTCACCTCTCTGTGCTGCATTCAGTGCAATTCTCTGTCATGGGGGATTATGTTTTCATAGGGTTTTAATGACACATTTGTTTTTTTGCTCACATTTGGTGGGCTTACTTTTGTGTGAAAATCTTTTCTAATATGAGCTTTTGGAGAATCATTAATCAAGAAATAATTTTATATTTAAAAAATTAGTTTCTGGCAGGGGCTCAGGTAGCATTTATTCTCACACAATGTGAACCATGTAAATTCAAACCCCAAAACACCATGAAGCCCAGTGTTTTTAAATGATCTGGAGATCGACAGTTGAGGGAAGAAAAGATAATACATGATTGTCATATTTTATCTGTGTGATAGTAGAGTTTTTGTTTTAGTTTTTCTAGTCTAACGTGTCATTAGAAGTATAGTTTCAGAGTGAGTATTTAATTGCAATTTGCTGCTTTTACAAGAAGTCAAAATTTTCTCAACTTTCACAGCTTTACATTTTTTATTATTTTTAAAGATATTATTGATGTGGTCTCTCACATTGCCAGAACAAAAAATAACCTGGTCAATTTCTCATATAATTATTGCTCAATCAATATTAACATATCCTTAGATAAAATTAATTTAAAAATTATGAGAACTTTATCTTATTCTACACACATTCATACTAGCACAAGACTATACTTTGAAATAAAGTCTTTTTTTAGAAATTGAAAATACTATAATCTGAATAATTAATTCACAAAAATGTTTCCTTGTTATATGAGATTAAGCTCTAGTCAGTTTTTTTTCTTATAATAATTTACTGACTGTTTACACTTTGTGGAAATACATCCTTATTAAGCTTGCAGCAATAACGTCTTCAAAATGCTATGGATTTTATTTTATGCTTAAATAAAACTTTTAAAATTAACTTCAGCTTATAATGATTTTTGTGTGCATTTTTTCACTGTGTAAACATGCTAGAGAATTAATTAACAGTGAGAGTGCTTGTGGGTTCCATCCAAATACTACCGATTGTTCACCCAATTGATAAATTGAGAAATTACTATTGAGAACTGTATATTACACTGAAAATACAGATGTGAAAAATCCAAACCCAGCCCCTGATCTCACAGAATATTTGAACGTAATTTTTTTAATGTCATATGAACACCATTTATTTTCCCTCAATCAAGGTGAGAATACTATTATTTTTCAAATAAGAGGTGTAACCCCAACAGAGAGAATGTATTCTGCCTAAAAAAAATTCTGATCTATGAGTCACAGAGAAACTGTGGCCAAGATTTTTAAATTTCCTGTCTAATGCAATAAGAATGGTATTTGAAATAGTGTGTCACTCCTGAAATGAAAAGAAAATTGGAATTTTACAAGTCTGGCTCTACGAAGGAAGAATGAAAGGAAGGAAGGAAGGGAAGGAAAGGAGGAAGGGAAAGATCTATTATTTAATGGATTAGGCACTATATTCAAAATAGAGTGAAACAGCCAGTTAGTTGAAAGCCCTAGTAAATGAAGAAAGACCCTAGTTGTCAGGATAAAGAAAATATTTCTTATAGGAATAAACTAACAAGAAATCTGAGAAGAGGGGATTGGCTCTTGATTTCTTCCTCCTTTTGTATATACAAATCATTGTTTTACAACTAGCAGTCACAGAGAGAAAAAATCTAGTTAGTTACTACAGCGTATTAATTTTTAAAACTACCATTCATGTTATAATAATATAGCCTAGGTAACCTAAATGATGTAGTTTTGAAACATGAAGGGAGTAGCTCTAAGGACATTACTCACTGCACTATTTCCAGTGTATTCGAAGCAACCATATTCTGCTGTTATATTTCTAGCACACGGCAGAGGGCTCTAGTAGTATTGACTATAGAATTGAACACTGTGTTCATAACTTGATCAGAATATAGAAACATATTTATTAAACACAATATTAGAATATAAAAATAAAATGAAAAATGAGAAGTTAGTTATTTAAGTTGATGAGTTTGTTCAAATGCAGTTCAGTGTTTTGTGTGTGTTTTTCTACAGGTTTTTGTTTTGTTTTGTTGTTTTTAGAATTGTATTAAGCCTGCTCAGGTTTGCTTTTTTGCCAGCAAAAAAGCAAACAGAGCTTTTTTTTTTTTTTTTTTTTTTTTTCCGGTACGCGGGCCTCTCACTGTTGTGGCCTCTCCCGTTGCGGAGCACAGGCTCCGGACACGCAGGCTCAGCGGCCATGGCTCACGGGCACAGCCGCTCTGAGGCATGTGGGATCTTCCGGGATCGGGGCACGAACCCGTGTCCCCTGCATCGGCAGGCAGACTCTCAACCACTGCGCCACCAGGGAAGCCCAAACAGAGCTTTTTTTTAACCTCTGGAAAGTAATGATGAAAGAGACTGTTGATTCCTCCCTAAATCATTTTTGCAATAATATCATTAAAAGCATCATTATTATAGTAAAAATAACAAACTTATTCTCAAAGTAGATGGGATTATAGCTCATAAATAAAACATAATTACTGAAAAATTGATATGCATAAGGCACTGGGCTAACCACTGAAATGAGACAATTATGATAAAATACAGTATCTTTTCTGGTTCAGTATAAATAAAAATAAAAATGTAAGACAATATAGAGCAAGTGTCATGAAAGAGATAAAACTAAAGCAAGGCACTTCGACAGTTCAGTTGAGAAGAATCAGGTAAACTGTTTACCTAGGTGGATGAATGGGGAGAATTAGAGTGAGGAGCTTTGTAGGCAGAGCAAAAAGCCTCTACCAGGCACAGCATTAGGGGTATCAGGAAAACTATCCAGGGAATTACAGATGCTCAGAAGAGTAGTGTTCAAAAAGATAGTAAGAAAGACATAAGCATTGTGAGTTACAGTAGATTAATTTCATCAATAATGTATAAACACCTTGATGAACTGTTTTACTTAAAATCAGGTAGGCTTCAGTATGGCTCCTGCTAAAACCAGAAGAAGACTCAAAATCCTACGTATGTCAAGTACCTTAAAGTCATCAGGCAGCCATGTACTGATATATCCACATAGTTAATTAAGTTCAATAAATATTGATAGCATTATATATGTAAGAACCTCTACTGGAATATACAGAAATCATTTTTATTGGACTGATACAATTTAGCAATTGTTTAAATATTTTTGCTTTGCTGTAGCATCATAGTTTGATACCATAAACCTCATGAATATTCAGTAAGTTTCCATTATATTTTTCCCTAAAATACATGATGCGTTTCTAGTAGAGAAAGCAAACAAACAAACAAAAAAGTCTTCTGTATATTTTACTGGCTACGTTTTGACAAGAAAGTGCCATGGAACCCTTAATCCATTTAAATTTATTATTATTACTAATATGTTTTAAAAGGCCAATTGTACTGTGTTTTCAGCTGAACAAGTTGTTTATCTCTTGAGATGTGTTTTTCAAATTAGTCTCTCAAAATATGCATGGGACACAATATCTTAAGTATTTCAATTAAAGCCACACTGTCCAACAAGTTTTCTTTTTTTCCATAGCTTAGGCCTACCATAGAGTTCTTACAAATGAAGTGCCTCCCCCATGCCAACTTGTCCTCTCGGACTCCTGAATGATTTCAAAGATTCCACAGTAATAGAAATATTTAATATTCCTTCCTGGGTGAGAGTAAAGGCCTCCTCCAGAGTTGCTGATGAGTATCCTTTTCAGCTTGGAAGCAAACCCTGTCCACTGAAGTGAAGATCACTGCAAACTCTTGGAAAAGAGCTCCCTCTAGAGCCACTATTTGGACTCTCACCCGGTAACAGCACATTTTCTGATAAAGACAGCTCAGTCTGGGTGCTCTATAGGACTCCCCACTAGTGGCCCACATGAAACACCAGAGGATAATTGCCAGTGATATTTGGCCACTTTATCATCCATATGCTCACTGTCTTCAAGGCTATCCAGGTCCCATTATCTCTCTTCTTAAAGGCATTTCATCCACATTCGGATTTGTTAGAGGTGAAAAAATAAAGACATGACAAACTAAGTAGGTGGCAAAATCTGCTTCTCATCATATCCAGACATCTGCACTAACAATGTGTCATTTAATTCAGTGACACAGTGTGCAGATGCTGAGCTATCCAGTAGTCTTTATCCTGTGTTATACAAAGGTATTATTTCTTAAGTTTTTGAAAAAGAACAGAAAATATAATTCTAATGTCATGAGCCAAATGTTAGCTCCAAGAAGGCAATGGCCAGTTAGGAAGTGCTACACATCTTAAATCCAGATTATCCAGGTGGAGTCTTTAGGCAGACACTTGAAGTAAGCAGTGACCCAATATTTCTTTTCTGGAAAAATGACTATAGATAGCTGCTTTTAGCATCAGCTTTGTCAGCAAAAAACCTGAAAAAAAAGTTGGTAGTAGTATTGTTCTTTCTCTGAGGAAGTCTTATGAGTCTTCTTCTCATTTGCCACTATCTCCATCAGTATATATTTGTCATCTCATTGAACCTACCCTGGTAGAATAGCCTCATTTGGGAGTACAGCTTAGCCATAGAGCAAGCGGTGATAACATTGATATGGTTTCTCCTTTGCCTCCTCCCCTGGAAGATACCATATGATTTGACTGGTAAAGAATTGCACAACTGCCTTCCACTTGCTAATGTGGTCACAGCTAACCCTATTTTAACTACACAGGAGGACGTTATGATCACTGAAGGTTTTATTCACGAATGCACAAGCCAAATTCAGTGTTACAGGTTCATGTCTTTTCAGTGACATATCCAACTGGCCCAGTGTAGCTGCTATCTTTAACAATCAAGTCAGTCAAAGCAAAATAAAAAGTTCTGAGAAATAATAAAGATAATAAAGCTGCATAATTACATCATTCCCATAACTTATTTCTACACCTCAATCCTTGAAAGCTTTTCAATAGTATCTCCACCTTCTCTCGTCTCACATTCAATTGGAAATCACATCTGCATTGTAACTTTCAAGACGTTTTCCCCTTCTAAATTAAACAACACGTTTTATTGCTTATTAAAACTTTCCATGAGACTACTGTATTGAGGGTGATAAGGGATGCATTACGTCCATATAATACTATGTTTCTTCGTCCATTTCTGTATTTTAGTAGTAGCTTGTAGCCTGATGGAAAGAAATATATACAAGTGGGCCAAACAGATATACTATTCTCTGTTCTGAACTTTTAAATGTTGGCCATTTTTCTCCTACGGCATAAACAAAGCCTAGAATAGAATAATTATTAATTCCAACATAATCTAGGGAAGTATACTCCCCTAGAACTACTGATATGGCTTAAAATATATTCCACTTGCAAGCTATTCTAAGATTCATAGTATTATCAAAATTTTATAAGTTTAATAAAATACTAGATACATTGTACTCTACTTATTTTTATTTTTCAATTTTTATTGAGATATGATTGACATATGACATACTAGTTTCAGGTGTACAACATAATGATTCAATATTTGTATGTATTGCAAAATGATTAACACAGTAAGTCTCTACTTATTTTTAAATATCATTTATGCAATAAGGTTTTCTGGAACAATAGATGGAGTACCATTCTAGTGATCCACAATTGGCAAAATGAATATACTATAAATTCTTATTCCATAAAGTTAATCATCTACATATGCTATGTGATCCCAAAACATTACTTCATATCAAATTTTAAAGTAACACTTCTTTTTTTAACTAAAAAAATTAAAACAGTAGTAGTGTAACTGAGCAGGACGTTATTGGAGCCTTCCTGGGACAGTCCTCCCCACCGCCATGTCCTCTACCTGCCTCTTGTTTGTAGAAAAACCTTAGCCTCCTAGGCTTTCCCCAAGTTCCAAAGAATAAATTTAAATGGAGGGCTGACTGTATATTTGTTGAAAATAATCTGTGTATAAGTGGATCCATGCAGTTCAAACCCCTGGTGTTCAAGGGCCAAGTGAACTTAAGTTTCAAGATCAGAGTCATTGTAATAAACATAATAACATGTTAATAATTTGAATGTATTAAATTTTTAATCCAAAATATTTAAGATTGCAGAGAAAAGAAAGGGAGATAAACAATATGGTAACCTTGGAATTTTCCATGCTTATTTTTTTGTTCCAGTTTGAAAATGATTTAGAAACTGTGCAAGGATTCATAGACTGTAGATATGCTTTATGACCGATGAATAAGCATAGATTTTGTAGTTGGCATGCCTGCCACTTTAATAAGCTCTCTTCAGTGACAGGCTTTTATAACCTTGGGTGAAATAAAACATTGTAAGTCATTACCTTATGCAGCACACTAAAACCTATAATAAGGCTATAGCATTTGGGAAGGCGATATGAACTGAAGAAACACAGTAAGATCAATTTGTGGTGGCCATGAAAATCTGCCACTTAAGTCTTCACATGATTCATCGATAGCCCCAGCCGTTTGTCCTGTGGATCCACCAATACATTCCATACACTCCTCCCCTGGGATGCTCCCTAGGGAAAAATACATATCCTCACTGGACTCTTGGAATCAAGAGATACAAATGACAGAACAGATTTACATGATAGAAATACAATTAGAGGAGCCGGAGGAAGATGGCGGAAGAGTAAGACGCGGAGATCACCTTCCTCCCCACAGATACATCAGAAATTCATCTACACGTGGAACAACTCCAACAGAACACCTACTGAACGCTGACAGAAGACCTCAGACCCCCCAAAAGGCAAGAAAGTCCCCCACATACCTGGGTAGGTCAAAAGAAAAAAAGAATAAACAGAGACAATAGGATATGGACGGGACCTACACCAGTGGGAGGGAGCCGTGAAGGAGGGAAGGTTTCTACACACTACAAGCCCCTTCGAGGGCGGAGACTGCAGGTGGCGGAGGGGGAAAGCTTCGGAGTAGCGGAGGAGAGCACAGCAACAGGGGTGTGGAGGGCAAAGCAGAGAGATTTTGGCACAGAGGATCGGTGCCCTCAGGCACACACCAGCCCGAGAGACTTGTCTGCTCGGCCGCCAGGGCGGGCGGGGCTGGGAGCTGAGGCTCGGGTATCGGCTTTCAGTCAGAGCGCAGGGAGAGGTCTGGGGCTGGCGGCAGGAAGAGAGCCTGAAGGGGTTAGTGCTAGCCCGGAGGGAGTCCGGGGAAAGGGTCTGGAGCTACCGGAGAGGCAAGAGACTTTTTTCCCTTTTGTTGCCTGGTGCGCGAGGAGAGGGCATTCCCCTCCCTCCCCTCTGCCTGAGTGAGCCAGAGCCCCCGAATCAGCGGCTCCTTTAAACCCGTCCTGTCTGAGCGAAGAACGGACGCCCTCCGGCGACCTACGCGCAGAGGCGGGGCCAGGTCCAAGGCTGAGACCCGGGAGCTGTGAGAGCAGAGACAGGGAAATCTCTCTGTGCAGCCTCCGAGGCAGCGGATTAAAGCTCCACGGTCCATTTGATGTGCCCTGCGTCTGTGGAGTGTATGAATGGACAGCGAATCATCCCAAATTGAGGAAGTGGTCCTTGAGGACAAGATTTAAGACTTTCCCCCCTTTTTTTCCCTCTTTTTACAACGAATTATCTCAAATTAAGGAGGTGGACTTAGCAAGATTTCAGACTTTTCGCCCTTTTCCTCTTTTTACAACGAATTATCCCAAATCGAGGAGGTGGACTTGGAGAGCAAGATTTTTGATTTTTCCCCCTGCTCTCTTTTTGTGAATGTGTATGTGTAATCTTCTGTGTAAGATTCTCTCTGTATAGCTTTGCTTCCACCATATGTCCCAGGGTTCTTTCGGTCCGTGTTTTTTTTCAATAATTACTTTTTAATTTTAATAACGCTACTATATTTCATACTTTATTCTATTTTACTTTACCTGCTCTTTCTTTTTTTCCTACCTTCCCTTCCTCCCTCCCTCCCTCCGCTCCTCCTTTCCTTCTTTCTTTTTCTTTCCTCCATCCCTCCCTCCCTCCCACCCTTCTTCTTTCCACTTTCTTTTTCTTTCCTTCCTCCCTCCCTCCCTCCCTCCTGTCTTTCTTTCTTTCTTTCCTTCCTCCCTCCCTCCCTCTCTTCTTCCATTCACTCTTCCTTTTGCTTTCATTCCTCCCTCCCTCCCTCCTTTCTTTCCTTTCTTTCCATCCTTCCTCCCTCCCTCCTTTCTTTCTTTCTTCCTTCCTTCCTTCCTTACTTCCCTTCTTCCTTTCTTTCAATCTCTCTTTCTTTCTTCTACTAATTATTTCTTTCTACTTTTTCTCACTGTTATTCTGAGCCGGGTGGATGAAAGGCTCTTGGTGCTGCAGCCAGGAGTTAGTGCTGTGCCTCTGAAGTGGGAGAGCCAACTTCAGGACACGGGTCCACAAGAGACCTCCCAGCTCCACATAATATCAAGCAGCGAAAATCTCCCAGGAATCTCCATCTCAACACCAGCACCCAGCTTCAGTCAACGACTAGCAAGCTACAGTGCTGGTCACCCTATGCCAAGCAACTAGCAAGGCAGGAACACAACCCCACCCATTAGCAGAGAGGATACCTAAAAACATAATAAGGCCACAGGCACCCCAAAACACACCACCAGACGTGGACCTGTCCACCAGAAAGACAAGATCGAGCTTCAACCAACAGAACACAGGCATTAGTCCCCCCCACCAGGAAGCCTACACAACCTACTGAAACAACCTTAGCCACGGGGGACAGACACCAAAAACAACGGGAACTACGAATCTGCAGCCTGCAAAAAGGAGACCCCAAACACAGTAACATAAGCAAAATGAGAAAGCAGAAAAACACACAGCAGGTGAAGGAGCAAGATAAAAACCTACCAGACTTAACAAATGAAGAGGTAATAGGCAGTCTACCTGAAAAAGAATTCAGAATAATGATAGTAAAGCTGATTCAAGATTCTATTTCCCAGATCCAAAATCTTGGAAATAGAATAGACAATATGCAAGAAACAGTTAACAAGGACCTAGAAGAACTAAAGATGAATCAAGCATCGATTAAAAACACAATAAATGAAATAAAAAATACTCTAGATGGGATCAATAGCAGAATAACTGAGGCAGAAGAACGGATAAGTGAGGTGGAAGATAAAATAGTGGAAATAACTGCTGCAGAGCAAAATAAAGAAAAAAGAATGAAAAGAACAGAGGACAGTCTCAGAGACCTCTGGGACAACATTAAACGCACCAACATTCGAATTATAGGGGTTCCAGAAGAAGAAGAGAAAAAGAAAGGGACTGAGAAAATATTTGAAGAGATTATAGTTGAAAACTTCCCTAATATGGGAAAGGAAATAGTTACTCAAGTCCAGGAGGCACAGAGAGTCCCATACAGAATAAATCCAAGAAGAAATACGCCAAGACACATATTAATCAAACTGTCAAAAATTAAACACAAAGAAATCATATTATAAGCAGCAAGGGAAAAACAACAAATAACACACAAGGGAATCCCCATCAGGTTAACAGCTGGTCTCTCAGCAGAAACTCTACAAGCCAGAAGGGAGTGGCAGGACATAATTAAAGTGATGAAGGAGAGAAACCTGCAACCAAGATTACTCTACCCAGCAAGGATCTCATTCAGATTTGATGGAGAAATTAAAACGTTTACAGACAAGCAAAAGCTGAGAGAGTTCAGCACCACCAAACCAGCTTTACAACAAATGCTAAAGGAACTTCTCTAGGCAAGAAACACAACAGAAGGACTATACCTACAATAACGAACCCAAAGCAATTAAGGAAATGGGAATAGGAACATACATATCAATAATTACCTTAAATGTAAATGGACTAAATGCTCCCACCAAAAGACACAGAGTGGCTGAATGGATACAAAAACAAGACCCATATATATGCTGTCTACAAGAGACCCACTTCAGACCTAGAGACACATACAGATTGAAAGTAAGGGGATGGAAAAAGATATTCCATGCAAATGGAAATCAAAAGAAAGCTGGAGTAGCAATTCTTATATCAGACAAAATAGACTTTAAAATAAAGACTATTAGAAGAGACAAAGAAGGACACTACATAACGATAAAGGGATCGATCCAAGAAGAAGATATAACAATTGTAAATATTTATGCACCCAACATAGGAGCACCTCAATACATAAGGCAAATACTAACAGCCATAAAAGGGGAAATCGACAGTAACACAATCATAGTAGGGGACTTTAACACCCCACTTTCACCAATGGACAGATCATCCAAAATGAAAATAAATAAGGAAACACAAGCTTTAAATGATACATTAAACAAGATGGACTTAATTGATATTTATAGGACATTCCACCCAAAAACAACAGAATACACATTTTTCTCAAGTGCTCATGGAACATTCTCCAGGATAGATCATATCTTGGGTCACAAATCAAGCCTTGGTAAATTTAAGAAAATTGAAATTGTATCAAGTATCTTTTCCGACCACAATGCTATGAGACTAGACATCAATTACAGGAAAAGATCTGTAAAAAATACAAACACATGGAGGCTAAGCAATACACTACTCAATAATGAAGTGATCACTGAAGAAATCAAAGAGGAAATTAAGAAATACTTAGAAACAAATGACAATGGAGACACGACGACCCAAAACCTATGGGACGCAGCAAAAGCAGTTCTAAGGGGGAAGTTTATAGCAATACAATCCCACCTTAAGAAACAGGAAACATTTCGAGTAAACAACCTGACCCTGCACCTAAAGCAATTAGAGAAAGAAGAACAAAAAACCCCCAAAGTTAGCAGAAGGAAAGAAATCATAAAGATCAGATCAGAAATAAATGAAAAAGAAATGAAGGAAACGATAGCAAAGATCAACCAAACTAAAAGCTGGTTCTTTGAGAAGATAAACAAAATTGACAAACCATTAGCCAGACTCATCAAGAAAAGAAGGGAGAAGACTCAAATCAGTAGAATTAGAAATGAAAAAGGAGAAGTAACAACTGACACTGCAGAAATACAAAAGATCATGAGAGATTACTATAAGCAACTCTATGCCAATAAAATGGACAACCTGGAAAAAATGGACAAATTCTTAGAAATGCACAACCTACCAAGACTGACTCAGGAAGAAATAGAAAATATGAATAGACCAATCACCAGCACTGAAATTGAAACTGTGATTAAAAATCTTCCATCAAACAAAAGCCCAGGACCAGATGGCTTCACAGGCGAATTCTATCAAACATTTAGAGAAGAGCTAACACCCATCCTTCTCAAACTCTTCCAAACAATATCAGAGGAAGGAACACTCCCAAACTCATTCTATGAGGCCACCATCACCTTGATACCAAAACCAGGCAAGGATGTCACAAAGAAAGAAAACTACAGGCCAATATCACTGATGAACATAGATGCAAAAATCCTCAACAAAATACTAGCAAACAGAATTCAACAGCACATTAAAAGGATCATACACCATGATCAAGTGGGGTTTATTCCAGGAATGCAAGGATTCTTCAATATACGCAAATCAATCAATGTGATACACCATATTAACAAGTTGAAGGAGAAAAACCATATGATCATCTCAATAGATGCAGAGAAAGCTTTCGACAAAATTCAACACCCATTTATGATAAAAACCCTGCAGAAAGTAGGCATAGAGGGAACTTTCCTCAACATAATAAAGGCCATATATGACAAACCCACAGCCAACATTGTTCTCAATGGTGAAAAACTGAAACCATTTCCACTAAGATCAGGAACACGACAAGGCTGCCCACTCTCACCACTCTTATTCAACATAGTTTTGGAAGTTTTAGCCACAGCAATCAGACAAGAAAAGGAAATAAAAGGAATCCAAATTGGAAAAGAAGAAGTAAAGCTGTCACTGTTTGCAGATGACATGATACTATACATAGAGAATCCTAAAGATGCTACCGAAAAACTACTAGAGCTAATCAATGAATTTGGTAAAGTAGCAGGATACAAAATTAATGCACAGAAATCTCTGGCATTCTTGTACACTAATGATGAAAAATCTGAAAATGAAATCAAGAAAACACTCCCATTTACCATTGCAACAAAAAGAATAAAATATCTAGGAATAAACCTACCTAAGGAGACAAAAGACCTGTATGCAGAAAATTATAAGACACTGATGAAAGAAATTAAAGAGGATACAAATAGATGGAGAGATATACCATGCTCCTGGATTGGAAGAATCAATATTGTGAAAATGACTCTACTACCCAAAGCAATCTACAGATTCAATGCAATCCCTATCAAACTACCACTGGCATTTTTCACAGAACTAGAACAAAAAATTTCAAAATTTGTTTGGAAAAACAAAAGACCCCGAATAGCCAAAGCAATCTTGAGAACGAAAAACGGAGCTGGAGGAATCAGGCTGCCTGACTTCAGACTATACTACAAAGCTACAGTAATTAAGACAGTGTGGTACTGGCATAAAAACAGAAAGATAGATCAGTGGATCAGGATAGAAAGCCCAGAGATAAACCCACGCACATATGGCCAACTTATCTTTGATAAAGGAGTCAGGAATGTACAGTGTAGAAAGGACAGCCTCTTCAATAAGTGGTGCTGGGAAAACTGGACAGGGACATGTAAAAGTATGAGATTAGATCATTCCCTAACACCATACACAAAAATAAGCTCAAAATGGATTAAAGACCTAAATGTAAGGCCAGAAACTATCAAACTCTTAGAGGAAAACATAGGTAGAACACTCTATGACATAAATCACAGCAAGATCCTTTTGGACCCACCTCCTAGAGAAATGCAAATAAAAACAAAGATAAACAAATGGGACCTAATGAAACTTCAAAGCTTTTGCACAGCAAAGGAAACCATAAACAAGACCAAAAGACAACCCTCAGAATGGGAGAAAATATTTGCAAATGAAGCAACTGACAAAGGATTAATCTCCAAAATTTATAAACAGCTCATGCAGCTCAATAGCAAAAAAACAAACAACCCAATCCAAAAATGGGCAGAAGACTTAAATAGGCATTTCTCCAAAGAAGATATACAGACTGCCAACAAACACATGAAAGAATGCTCAACATCATTAATCATTAGAGAAATGCAAATCAAAACTACAATGAGATATCATCTCACACCAGTCAGAATGGCCATCATCAAGAAATCTAGAAACAATAAATGCTGGAGAGGGTGTGGAGAAAAGGGAACACTCTTGCACTGCTGGTGGGAATGTGAATTGGTACAGCCACTATGGAGAACAGTATGGACCTTCCTAAAAAACTAAAAATAGAACTACCATATGACCCAGCAATCCCACTACTAGGCATATACCCTGAGAAAACCATAATTCAAAAAGAGGCATGTACCAAAATGTTCATTGCAGCTCTATTCACAATAGCCCGGAGCTGGAAACAACCTAAGTGTCCATCATCGGATGAATGGATAAAGAAGATGTGGCACATATATACAATGGAATATTACTCAGCCATAAAAAGAAACGAAACTGAGCTATTTGTAATGAGGTGGATAGACCTAGAGTCTGTCATACAGAGTGAAGTAAGTCAGAAAGAGAAAGACAAATACCGTATGCTAACACATATATATGGAATTAAAAAAAAAAAAAATGTCATGAAGAACCTAGGGGTAAAACGGGAATAAAGACACAGACCTACTTGAGAATGGACTTGAGGATATGGGGAAGGGGAAGGGTAAGCTGTGACAAAGGGAAAGAGAGGCATGGACATATATACACTACCAAACGTAAGGTAGATAGATAGTGGGAAGCAGCCGCAGAGCACAGGGAGATCAGCTCGGTGCTTTGTGACCGCCTGGAGGGGTGGGATGGGGAGGGTGGGAGGGAGGGAGATGCATGAGGGAGGGGATGTGGGAACAGATGTATATGTATGACTGATTCACTTTGTTATAAAGCAGAAACTAATAAAAAAAATAAAAATTAAAATTAAAAAAAAAAAGAAATACAATTAGAAAAGTATTGAAAGGAGGAAGCAGATTCTTAAAAGTCAACTTACTCCTTGTAAGTATATACCTTGCTTGCATTAAAATTTTTAAAAAATCATGGGAGACTATACATTTGTTTTTATAAAATTAAGAGATTTCTTTATGGAGGATGAAATAATAAAACATCCCTATTTGCGCCATTAAGAGTTCTAAATAAAATAAAAAAGTGTTGTTCCTTATATAAAAATTTTTAAAGATTACTAATGAATAGAGGTAAAGAGTTGTTACAAACGAACACTTTTCTCTACCTGCTACAAAAAAAGTAAACAATTCTCAGAAAATTGCTTTATAAATCAAATATTTATCAGATGATGTTAGGGTGCCTACGGCTGGATATATTTCCTAAATTGACCACATTCATAGTAGTTGTATCTCGTAAGCACAGGTGGCTAGATTGTGAGTTCCAGCGAACATCACCTGCTTTGCTTGCAGCACATATATGTAGCCTGAGCAGGCTTCAGATTCCTCCCGGTGTTCTTACCCTGAGCACGACCAAATATTATCCTTAGATCACTGTCTCCCATAGAGCCTAGAGGATCAGTTTAGTGTTCTTTGGGTGTTTTTCCAGATGTTTCCTTGAGCCCTGAAAAATCGTGCATTCATTCTGAAATAAAAATAGAGTTGAAATGAAGTTTAAAAAAAAGAAACAAGTCAAAGTCTTTTCTCTTTCCATATATTGTTGCACTGAACATCTCCCATTTGGGTCTCCTTTTTGTCCTGGGATTATATTAAAAACTGTCTGGTGATAAAGTGAAAAACAGAGAGGTCCTGATCACCTAAATTTTAGGGTATAAAAAGGAGGATACATGATCTTAATAACTATAGATAAATTTAGTAAATAATATTACTCATTCTTTTGGACAAAAAATTCACCTTTAGTATTAAAACAACTGTAATTTTATTTGCTTTGCTTTGAATACATACTCTTTTTATATATTTTAAGCATCAAATCATAATGCAATGTATGCATTAAAATTGTTCATCTACTTATGTTCCCACTTATTCCATTGTCCACTTCACTTTATAGATAACCACTATCTCCATTTAGTCTTCAGGGTTTTCAAAATTTAGATATAATCAAACATATATAATAATATTTTATATACAGTTTTCTGCATTTTGATTATAAAGGGTATTAAATATAGCAGAGTCTATAGTGTCTTGGCTGATTTCATCATTTAAAGTGTTGGCAGAGACAAGAGAACATGCTGCCGCCCCACGGTGCCTGAAGAGAGTTTAATGGAGAGAGTGTTTTAGAGGTGGATTAGTCAGGTTCTCCTGAGAAACAGAAGCAATAGGAGATAGACAGACAGATAGATAGATAGATAGATAATATATGAGAAGATTTATTGTAGGAATTGGTTCACACAGTTATGGAGGCCAAGAGTCCTATGATCTGGAGTCTACAAGACTGAGAAACAAACCAGGAAAGCCTGTGATGTAATTCAGTCCCAGTCTGAAGGTCTGAGAAGGGTGGCGGGCAATGGTGTACTCCTAATCTCAGCTTAAGACCTGAGAACTAAGAGCACCAATATCTGAAGGCAGGAGGAGATGGATGTCTCAGCTCAAGCAGAGAGACAGAGAGAGAGAGAAAGAGACAGAGACAGAGACAGAGAGAGATAGAAAGAGAATTTGCCCTTTCTCCTCCTTTTTGCTCTATTCAGTTCCTTAATGGACTGGATGGTGCCTGTGTGGGTGAGAGCAGATCTTCTGTACACTATCTACTGCTTCAAATGCTGATCTCTTCCTGAGACACCCTCACCAATACATGCAGAAATGATGTTTTACCAGCTACCTGGGCATCCATTATCCCAGTCTGGTTGATACACAAAATTAACCATCACAAAAGGTACTGACAGACTTAAGAGAATCCACAAGAGATGGAAAAGTACCCAAAGCTAGAAACATTGGGAAACTGTTATCCTTGTAGGACATTTATTTGGTTCTGTTCAAAATGTCCATGAGCATTATTTGGTCCACACCAAATGCTAATGGATAGGATCAAATAGGGCCAAATGTCATGGACATTTTGGACAGAACCAAATGTCTGCTAACCACTGTTACCACTGATAGGTCTGAGGGGAGAGAGCTGTTTCTAGAACCCAGGTGTAGGAGCCATAGTTTTTGGTAGGAACCCACTGGAAAACATGCATGCAGAAGAGAAGGAATCAGAATAACAAATACTTATTTCTCCTCCCACCATCCAATATTCTGCATGTACCTCCAATTAAACAAACCCAGAGAAAACTCAGAGGAAAAAGGAGCAGAGTAGATTCAGTTCATCTAAAAACAAACCCAGAAGATTATGTCATTAACTTTCTTTCATAGCAGAAAGAAAGCAAGTCTTTCATAGCATGAATTTCAGTAGTTGTAGACTGGCTGAGAACATAAGTTTTGGATACAAGACGAAATTTGGTTCAGCCCCAGCTCTCACACAAATTATGTGATTTCAGACAAGCTATTTAACCTCCATAAAACTTGATATCCTCTACTGAAACCACTTTATGGTTATTTTCATGAAAACAGTAGATGAAGCTCAAATATTAGCCTAGAATATGTAAGGTTGCAAGAAACATTTACCTGACTCTAATGAAAATTATACACACAAATATATATATATAATGTATGTAAATATATATGCATATATATGCATATATATATATATATATTATCCTCATATAAAATAAGAAGTTAGAAGGTACAATTTGCTAATTTGATAACACTGGTTTAACAATTTGACCATAGGGCCTGTTTAATAACTCTGATTTTCTTGGCCTTTCCCTTATGGTTGACATAATTCTAGCTGTCATAACCACACTTAGTTCAGGAAAAGAATGATGGGGAAAAAGGGGTGGGTACAATGGATTCTTCTTCTGTCTTATTGTCTGGAACTTTATAACAACTGTTCTGCTATCTAGGGGTGCTTGGATAAAGTAGTATTCCCTGCTTCAGGGTCTACAGTAGAGGCAAAGAAGGTAGTAGAAGGCTGGAAATGGATGTCAGGTAAGCAAAACCAGAGTGCATATTTAAGCAGAAAATCCATTAACTCAGTTTATAATGTATAATGGGCATTGATATTTGCCAACTAATGCTATTATCATTATTATCTTGCATGAATATTATATAATCAATTCATTAACACTCTAATTTTGACATTTATTCTTTTAGTTAAAATACCTCATAAATATCTGTACATCAGACATGCTTATATTTAATTCATTAGAATAAATCCATACAAGTAAAAAGTAAGGAGGAGCCGGAGGAAGATGGCGGAAGAGTAAGACGTGGAGATCACCTTCCTCCCCACAGATACATCAGAAATTCATCTACACGTGGAACAACTCCAACAGAACACCTACTGAACGCTGACAGAAGACCTCAGACCCCCCAAAAGGCAAGAAACTCCCCACATACCTGGGTAGGACAAAAGAAAAAAAGAATAAACAGAGACAATAGGATATGGACGGGACCTGCACCAGTGGGAGGGAGCCGTGAAGGAGGGAAGGTTTCTACACACTACAAGCCCCTTCGTGGGCGGAGACTGCAGGTGGCGGAGGGGGAAAGCTTCGGAGTAGCGGAGGAGAGCACAGCAACAGGGGTGCGGAGGGCAAAGCGGAGAGATTTTGGCACAGAGGATCGGTGCCCTCAGGCACACACCAGCCCGAGAGGCTTGTCTGCTCGGCCACCGGGGCGGGCGGGGCTGGGAGCTGAGGCTCGGGTATCGGCTTTCAGTCGGAGCGCAGGGAGAGGACTGGGGCTGGCGGCAGGAAGAGAGCCTGAAGGGGTTAGTGCTAGCCCGGAGGGAGTCCGGGGAAAGGGTCTGGAGCTACTGGAGAGGCAAGAGACTTTTTTCCCTTTTGTTGCCTGGTGCGCGAGGAGAGGGCATTCCCCTCCCTCCCCTCTGCCTGAGTGAGCCAGAGCCCCCGAATCAGCGGCTCCTTTAAACCCGTCCTGTCTGAGCGAAGAACGGACGCCCTCCGGCGACCTACGCGCAGAGGCGGGGCCAGGTCCAAGGCTGAGACCCGGGAGTTGTGAGAGCAGAGACAGGGAAATCTCTCTGTGCAGCCTCGGAGGCAGTGGATTAAAGCTCCACGGTCCATTTGATGTGCCCTGCGTCTGTGGAGTGTATGAATGGACAGCGAATCATCCCAAATTGAGGAAGTGGACTTTGAGGACAAGATTTAAGACTTTCCCCCCTTTTTACAACGAATTATCCCAAATTAAGGAGGTGGACTTAGCAAGATTTCAGACTTCTCGCCCTTTTCCTCTTTTTACAACGAATTATCCCAAATCGAGGAGGTGGACTTGGAGAGCAAGATTTTTGATTTTTCCCCCTGCTCTCTTTTTGTGAATGTGTGTCTGTAATCTTCTGTGTAAGATTCTCTCTGTATAGCTTTGCTTCCACCATATGTCCCAGGGTTCTATCGGTCCGTGTTTTTTTTTTTTCAATAATTACTTTTTAATTTTAATAACGCTACTATATTTCATACTTTATTCTATTTTACTTTACCTGCTCTTTCTTTTTTTCCTACCTTCCCTTCCTCCCTCCCTCCCTCCGCTCCTCCTTTCCTTCTTTCTTTTTCTTTCCTCCCTCCCTCCCTCCCACCCTTCTTCTTTCCACTTTCTTTTTATTTCCTTCCTCCCTCCCTCCCTCCTGTCTTTCTTTCTTTCTTTCCTTCCTCCCTCCCTCCCTCCCTCACTTCTTCCATTCACTCTTCCTTTTGCTTTCATTCCTCCCTCCCTCCCTCCTTTCTTTCCTTCTTTCTTTCGATCCTCCCTCCCTCCCTCCCTCCTTTCTTTCTTTCTTCCTTCCTTACTTCCCTTCTTCCTTTCTTTCCCTCTCTCTTTCTTTCTTCTACTAATTCTTTCTTTCTACTTTTTCTCACTGTTATTCTGAGCCGAGTGGATGAAAGGCTCGTGGTGCTGCAGCCAGGAGTCAGTGCTGTGCCTCTGAAGTGGGAGAGCCAACTTCAGGACACGGGTCCACAAGAGACCTCCCAGCTCCACATAATATCAAGCAGCGAAAATCTCCCAGGGATCTCCATCTCAACACCAGCACCCAGCTTCACTCAACGACCAGCAAGCTACAGTGCTGGTCACCCTATGCCAAGCAACTAGCAAGGCAGGAACACAACCCCACCCATTAGCAGAGAGGATACCTAAAAACATAATAAGGCCACAGGCACCCCAAAACACACCACCAGACGTGGACCTGTCCACCAGAAAGACAAGATCGAGCCTCAACCACCAGAGCACAGGCATTAGTCCCCCCCACCAGGAAGCCTACACAACCTACTGAAACAACCTTAGCCACGGGGGACAGACACCAAAAACAACGGGAACTACGAATCTGCAGCCTGCAAAAAGGAGACCCCAAACACAGTAACATAAGCAAAATGAGAAAGCAGAAAAACACACAGCAGGTGAAGGAGCAAGATAAAAACCTACCAGACCTAACAAATGAAGAAGTAATAGGCAGTCTACCTGAAAAAGAATTCAGAATAATGATAGTAAAGATGATCCAAAATCTTGGAAATAGGATACACAAAATGCAAGAAACAGTTAACAAGGACCTAGAAGAACTAAAGATGAATCAAGCATCGATTAAAAACACAATAAATGAAATGAAAAATACTCTAGATGGGATCAATAGCAGAATAACTGAGGCAGAAGAACGGATAAGTGAGGTGGAAGATAAAATAGTGGAAATAACTGATGCAGAGCAAAATAAAGAGAAAAGAATGAAAAGAATAGAGGACAGTCTCAGAGACCTCTGGGACAACATTAAACGCACCAACATTCGAATTATAGGGGTTCCAGAAGAAGAAGAGAAAAAGAAAGGGACTGAGAAAATATTTGAAGAGATTATAGTTGAAAACTTCCCTAATATGGGAAAGGAAATAGTTAATCAAGTCCAGGAGGCACAGAGAGTCCCATACAGAATAAATCCAAGGAGAAATATGCCAAGACACATATTAATCAAACTGTCAAAAATTAAACACAAAGAAATCATATTAAAAGCAGCAAGGGAAAAACAACAAATAACACACAAGGGAATCCACATCAAGATAACAGCTGATATCTCAGCAGAAACTCTACAAGCCAGAAGGGAGTGGCAGGACATAATTAAAGTGATGAAGGAGAGAAACCTGCAACCAAGATTACTCTACCCAGCAAGGATCTCATTCAGATTTGATGGAGAAATTAAAACGTTTACAGACAAGCAAAAGCTGAGAGAGTTCAGCACCACCAAACCAGCTTTACAACAAATGCTAAAGGAACTTCTCTAGGCAAGAAACACAACAGAAGGAATATACCTACAATAACGAACCCAAAGCAATTAAGGAAATGGGAATAGAAACATACATATCAATAATTACCTTAAATGTAAATGGACTAAATGCTCCCACCAAAAGACACAGAGTGGCTGAATGGATACAAAAACAAGACCCATATATATGCTGTCTACAAGAGACCCACTTCAGACCTAGAGACACATACAGATTGAAAGTAAGGGGATGGAAAAAGATATTCCATGCAAATGGAAATCAAAAGAAAGCTGGAGTAGCAATTCTTATATCAGACAAAATAGACTTTAAAATAAAGACTATTAGAAGAGACAAAGAAGGACACTACATAACGATAAAGGGATCGATCCAAGAAGAAGATATAACAATTGTAAATATTTATGCACCCAACATAGGAGCACCTCAATACATAAGGCAAATACTAACAGCCATAAAAGGGGAAATCGACAGTAACACAATCATAGTAGGGGACTTTAACACCCCACTTTCACCTATGGACAGATCATCCAAAATGAAAATAAATAAGGAAACACAAGCTTTAAATGATACATTAAACAAGATGGACTTAATTGATATTTATAGGACATTCCATCCAAAAACAACAGAATACACATTTTTCTCAAGTGCTCATGGAACATTCTCCAGGATAGATCATATCTTGGGTCACAAATCAAGCCTTGGTAAATTTAAGAAAATTGAAATTGTATCAAGTATCTTTTCCGACCACAATGCTATGAGACTAGACATCAATTACAGGAAAAGATCTGTAAAAAATACAAACACTTGGAGGCTAAACAATACACTACTCAATAACGAAGTGATCACTGAAGAAATCAAAGAGGAAATTAAGAAATACCTAGAAACAAATGACAATGGAGACACGACGACCCAAAACCTATGGGACGCAGCAAAAGCAGTTCTAAGGGGGAAGTTTATAGCAATACAATCCCACCTTAAGAAACAGGAAACATTTCGAGTAAACAACCTGACCCTGCACCTAAAGCAATTAGAGAAAGAAGAACAAAAAACCCCCAAAGTTAGCAGAAGGAAAGAAATCATAAAGATCAGATCAGAAATAAATGAAAAAGAAATGAAGGAAACAATAGCAAAGATCAATAAAACTAAAAGCTGGTTCTTTGAGAAGATAAACAAAATTGACAAACCATTAGCCAGACTCATCAAGAAAAGAAGGGAGAAGACTCAAATCAGTAGAATTAGAAATGAAAAAGGAGAAGTAACAACTGACACTGCAGAAATACAAAAGATCATGAGAGATTACTATAAGCAACTCTATGCCAATAAAATGGACAACCTGGAAGAAATGGACAAATTCTTAGAAATGCACAACCTACCAAGACTGACTCAGGAAGAAAGAGAAAATATGAATAGACCAATCACAAGCACTGAAATTGAAACTGTGATTAAAAATCTTCCATCAAACAAAAGCCCAGGACCAGATGGCTTCACAGGCGAATTCTATCAAACATTTAGAGAAGAGCTAACACCCATCCTTCTCAAACTCTTCCAAACAATATCAGAGGAAGGAACACTCCCAAACTCATTCTACGAGGCCACCATCACCTTGATACCAAAACCAGGCAAGGATGTCACAAAGAAAGAAAACTACAGGCCAATATCACTGATGAACATAGATGCAAAAATCCTCAACAAAATACTAGCAAACAGAATCCAACAGCACATTAAAAGGATCATACACCATGATCAACTGGGGTTTATTCCAGGAATGCAAGGATTCTTCAATATACGTAAATCAATCAATGTGATACACCATATTAACAAGTTGAAGGAGAAAAACCATATGATCATCTCAATAGATGCAGAGAAAGCTTTTGACAAAATTCAACACCCCTTTATGATAAAAACCCTGCAGAAAGTAGGCATAGAGGGAACTTTCCTCAACATAATAAAGGTCATATATGACAAACCCACAGCCAACATTGTTCTCAATGGTGAAAAACTGAAACCATTTCCACTAAGATCAGGAACAAGACAAGGCTGCCCACTCTCACCACTCTTATTCAACATAGTTTTGGAAGTTTTAGCCACAGCAATCAGAGAAGAAAAGGAAATAAAAGGAATCCAAATTGGAAAAGAAGAAGTAAAGCTGTCACTGTTTGCAGATGACATGATACTATACATAGAGAATCCTAAAGATGCTACCGAAAAACTACTAGAGCTAATCAATGAATTTGGTAAAGTAGCAGGATACAAAATTAATGCACAGAAATCTCTGGCATTCCTGTACACTAATGATGAAAAATCTGAAAATGAAATCAAGAAAACACTCCCATTTACCATTGCAACAAAAAGAATAAAATATCTAGGAATAAACCTACCTAAGGAGGCAAAAGACCTGTATGCAGAAAATTATAAGACACTGATGAAAGAAATTAAAGAGGATACAAATAGATGGAGAGATATACCATGCTCCTGGATTGGAAGAATCAATATTGTGAAAATGACTCTACTACCCAAAGCAATCTACAGATTCAATGCAATCCCTATCAAACTACCACTGGCATTTTTCACAGAACTAGAACAAAAAATTTCAAAATTTGTTTGGAAAAACAAAAGACCCCGAATAGCCAAAGCAATCTTGAGAACGAAAAACGGAGCTGGAGGAATCAGGCTGCCTGACTTCAGACTATACTACAAAGCTACAGTAATTAAGACAGTGTGGTACTGGCATAAAAACAGAAAGATAGATCAGTGGATCAGGATAGAAAGCCCAGAGATAAACCCACGCACATATGGCCAACTTATCTTTAATAAAGGAGGCAGGAATGTACAGTGTAGAAAGGACAGCCTCTTCAATAAGTGGTGCTGGGAAAACTGGACAGGGACATGTAAAAGTATGAGATTAGATCATTCCCTAACACCATACACAAAAATAAGCTCAAAATGGATTAAAGACCTAAATGTAAGGCCAGAAACTATCAAACTCTTAGAGGAAAACATAGGTAGAACACTCTATGACATAAATCACAGCAAGATCCTTTTGGACCCACCTCCTAGAGAAATGGAACTAAAAACAAAGATAAACAAATGGGACCTAATGAAACTTCAAAGCTTTTGCACAGCAAAGGAAACCATAAACAAGACCAAAAGACAACCCTCAGAATGGGAGAAAATATTTGCAAATGAAGCAACTGACAAAGGATTAATCTGCAAAATTTATAAACAGCTCAGGCAGCTCAATAGCAAAAAAAGAAACAACCCAATCCAAAAATGGGCAGAAGACTTAAATAGGCATTTCTCCAAAGAAGATATACAGACTGCCAACAAACACATGAAAGAATGCTCAACATCATTAATCATTAGAGAAATGCAAATCAAAACTACAATGAGATATCATCTCACACCAGTCAGAATGGCCATCATCAAGAAATCTAGAAACAATAAATGCTGGAGAGGGTGTGGAGAAAAGGGAACACTCTTGCACTGCTGGTGGGAATGTGAATTGGTACAGCCACTATGGAGAACAGTATGGAGGTTCCTTAAAAAACTAAAAATAGAACTACCATATGACCCAGCAATCCCACTACTAGGCATATACCCTGAGAAAACCATAATTCAAAAAGAGGCATGTACCAAAATGTTCATTGCAGCTCTATTCACAATAGCCCGGAGCTGGAAACAACCTAAGTGTCCATCATCGGATGAATGGATAAAGAAGATGTGGCACATATATACAATGGAATATTACTCAGCCATAAAAAGGAACGAAACTGAGCTATTTGTAATGAGGTGGATAGACCTAGAGTCTGTCATACAGAGTGAAGTAAGTCAGAAAGAGAAAGACAAATACCGTATGCTAACACATATATATGGAATTTAAAAAAAAAAAAAAAGTCATGAAGAACCTAGGGGTAAAACTGGAATAAAGACACAGACCTACTTGAGAACGGACTTGAGGATATGGGGAGGGTGAAGGGTAAGCTGTGACAAAGGGAAAGAGAGGCATGGACATATATACACTACCAAACGTAAGGTAGATAGATAGTGGGAAGCAGCCGCAGAGCACAGGGAGATCAGCTCGGTGCTTTGTGACCGCCTGGAGGGGTGGGATAGGGAGGGTGGGAGGGAGGGAGACGCAATAGGGAAGGGATGTGGGAACAGATGTGTATGTATGACTGATTCACTTTGTTATAAAGCAGAAACTAATAAAAAATAAAAAAATAAAAAAAAAATAGAATGGATAAACAACAAGGTCCTACTGTATATCACAGGGAACTATATTCAATATCCTGTGATAAAACACAATGGAAAAGAATATGAAAAAGAATGTATATGTATAACTGAATCACTTTGCTGTACAGTAGGAATTAACACTACATTGTAAATCAACTATACTCCAAAAAATAAATTTTTTTTTAAATGACAGTCATCCTTGAAACTCCTGTATGTATCTTCTGGGACAAAATAAATATCAGCAAAGTATTCATGCTAGTGTAACCAGTATTGATGATGAGAAAGGCCCTAATTGTTAGACCTTTATATAATACAGTCAGCATTTTACAAATAAATGGTCACAGAAGTACAAAATCCTGTCTGAGTGAAAAGCCCTTGATTCTCCTGCTTATAGTCACTTGTCATGGTTCTTACTAAATCTGTAATTTACAAGAGCCAATAAGTGGCGTGGTTGAATTTGAATGCAAGACTTTTAACTCTACACCCAGTGCTTTCACCAAAAGATGATAGTATCCATCTTTTGTACATTCTGACTTTATATTATTTCAAATCAGGGTTTATTAAAACCTTGTTCTGTATTTCAGCATGGGAAACAATATTTTCAAGGTTTCACTCCACAGGAACAGGATGTATGCATGTATTGTAAATTCTGATAACCCATGCCAATAAAGAGCATTAGCATGAAAAAATGAAAACATTGTAACTAGTGTACCACTTGAAATAGAGATCGGTTCCACCTGCAAGGAGGTCAACGTGTTTCAAAAAAAAAAAAAAAAAAAAGTAAAATAATCTGAGATATACACAAAGTTAAACTTATATATAGATCTTATATATGTATATTTATATATGTATAAATTTATATATATGTAAATTTGGTAGTATGTGAAGTTCTAGCTTTATACCTACTGCTGAATTTACAGCCAGCAAAATTTACCCCCTTGAAATATTATTAATAAATGCATTATTTTCTCTCATTAAGGCATATTTATTTTTTCAGTGTTTTTATTTTATTTCAAGCTATTCCAACTTTTATTTTAATTCTGTGCAAGTCTGAGTACTCCAACCAATTGCTCTGAACTTCTGCACGTATTTGATGGGAGATTAAAACATTTTTAGCAGAGGCTTACAGTAATCTAGATGTATGTAATAAACTCTTCCTACTCCCTTTCTAAGGAGAAGGAAAACTTAAGGTTTATCTGGTGTTATAAATATATGCAAAGACATCAACTTGACTGCATTAATGTTCACCAAATAATGTCTTATCATCTTGAATTAAACAACTCATGGAAATTCAATTTTTAATTATATTCAAGAGAAGTTCCAATTTCAATTGAAATTCTCTATTAGGGAACCTAATATCCCCCTGAGAATGATCTCATCATTAGGTAAAAGAAAGGTCTAAGTTCATGTTCAGTATCTCAGCATTGGCTAAGGAAAACATTTTTTTAAATCCAATTTTTTGGTCAGAGATTGGTGTCTGAGATCTGGGAGACAACCTTCCTACCTTTTTAATGTTCTGGAATGTATAGAAAATTATAATACATTACAGTGGGCATATACTGGAAATAATTTGGGGGACTTGGGAGCATCCATATGTGGTTTGGTAAAATTTAATTCTGTGCATTATATATTACAGTAAAAAATAAAATACAAAATATTAAGGGATATACTAAATATCAAATATAAATAGGATTTTAAAATAAATTCTTAATAGTTTTAAAACAGCTTGCTTCCATTAATAAACATTTTCATATCAGGTTTTACACTGGAAATGACCTCATGTAGTTTTTACAAAAAATTTCAATAATGGTCTCTTCAAATTTTAGATACAGACACAACTGTGTCTGTGTTTAGTTTTTACATAACTAAATAAAATACTTTAAATCTGTCTTTTTACCATCTTTTAAAAATTTACAACAGATGAAATTAAATGATTTAATACCTTCACTTTATTTTCTATGAGCAACTGTAGCATTTCAATTTCTTGAACTTTTAAATGAATTAAGTGAATTTGAATCCACTTAATGTATGATTCAAATCTATTTGAATGTATTAATATCAAGAATTTAAAATTACTGAGAAGTCCCATTTTGCGGCACATCCATCTCGGCAGGGTAGTAACCCTAGGAGTTTGTTTGGATAATATTAAAAGGGACGACAGCTGCAAAGATACAAGACTGCTGCCTGGAACTGAACCAGCTAGGACACCACTAACGGCCATATTTCTTGGACTATGTGTTGTCCTCCTTGGCTCCTGGAACATGAACCCATCCGTTGATTCCAAGTGTCATTTGTCTAAGATACTCTTGAAATAAATGCCCCAGAGGTGAGAAGTTCCTCGGCTATAGTCAGCATACAGTGACAAAGTACTGAATGCCAAACCCAGCTCACATGCTTTCTGATTTCTGGGCTCATGGGACACAGTGTCAGACCATGTTCTGGTAGAACCACAAACTGAAGACTCCCCACAAGGTTTACTGTATCTGAAAGCAACATACTGAGGGGATACCTGTTACCCCAGCACCTGTCCAGCTTTCCTGGGATAGCCTGGATTTGTAGTCTATTAACATTTTCATATCAGTAAAATTGAAGAATAATTTCTTATTGAATACTTATTAATTTTTGAAGAGACATAAAGGCGTTTTTCAAATGTGTACCTCTTGCCTAGAATGATTACATTATATTTAAAAGCTTATTTAACATTCTCACAAAAATATTATAAATTAGGTACTTTGGTTAGCTCTGTTTTACAAAAAGGGAAATTTAAGTGCAGAAAACTCATAAAACTTGCCCCCCAAAATAGAGTTAGGGAACAACCTCAGGCACTCTAGTATCAGGGTCTATGCTCAGAGCTCAGTCTCAACTCTACTGCCTTCTTCTTTTTTTTTTTTTTTTTGGCCGTGCCCCATGGGATCATAGCTCCCCAACCAGGAATCAAACCTGTGCCCCCTGCAGTGGAAGTGTGGAGTCTTAACCACTGGACCGCCAGGGAAGTCCCTCTACTGCCTTCTTATTTTAACTAAGAAGCAAAGGTGGAAAGTATGTTTAAGGAGAAGGAATCTGGATACTACTTCACAAAAACAGGTAGAGGAGACAATATATACCTGACATTTTTGACTCTTATACAGCCCAATCAGTCCAAGGTTTATAAGCAGTGTACCCAGCAGAAAAATTCAAAATTTGCCTCATTTTTCTCAGAAATATTTACCATTTTTCTTCCATCTTGCCTTGCCGTTATTCTGTTTTATCATCCTAGTTCCCAATGAGGTTGCTCCTTTCCCCATGTCAACTGATAATCCAATTCAGGCACTTTTTATCTACTTATGTCCATAACCCTTGATCAAGATTTTGAGTACTTAAACTGTGTATCATCCACAAAGAGTTACACTGAACTGAATGAATTGTTGGTATGGAATCCTTTATTTCTTAAGTACTGCATAACAAAGACATGTAGGTCGAAAGCTGATTACACCTAGACATATGGTAATAATTTACCTTATGATTCATTGTAGTTTCTTCATCATTCTTCATTATTATTAGTGATTTAACACAAAAAGTTTTAGAGTTGATAAATTAAGTAAATTATACGGTAAATGAAACTTTCTTATAGCTCAAATGATCTGCTAAATTACAAACACACAATATTTCCTAGAGTAGGTATTAATCTTACTTAGTGAATCAAAATTACATATTTAGCATTTTGTTCTGATTTACTGTCTTCTTCCCTAACAAAGAGATTGACGATTTGACTTATGCTTTCCATTGAATAATGTCATAGTTATAAATGAGAAGTACATCCCTGCCTTCTGGATTCTTATTTCATTTGCAAGGTAATATCAAAAAGATAAAATGTATTGATTATATAAGAAATATCCTTCAAAATGTAATTAGTTACATGAATGAATGTAATCATTTCTTAATTTTAAATCTCAAAATTTTAAAAATGACCCCCACTAGCAAAATGTTCAAATAACAAGTCAGGAGTGAAACAAAAGTTTGAATTTAACTTTTGGAGCTATAGCATAAAGGTAATGTAATTATGATATATTACCAAATAGTGCATCTAGTTATCTAATAAATATGTATTACTTGAATATTAGTTTCTGAATACTTATCAAAATATTATTGAAAAATAGGTATTTTCATCTCTGTCAATTAACATGAAATAGTAATCATTATGAACCAAAACCAAACTTCTCTTTCTAATGGGAAGTCAACAATCTAGAAAATGCAGAGTGAACAGGCACATTATACAGATTAAATGGCCAATATTGTTAGGAATGTACAGCACATTATTAACACAAAAGTCTTGCACAATATTTTCCTGAACTTGTGGTTTTTTGTACTGGGTTTAAATCTGAACTGAGCAAGGCCACACAGGATATTAGAGCAAAAAATGTAAAGCTGGAATGCACTGAACCCCTAGATTGGGGGAGATTTTATTTCTGGTCACCTAGCAAGCCAATCTAAGACCTGCCCTCTTAACAAATGTTTGTGATGTTTGCATACATTACACAGTATTATTAACTATAGGCACACTGTTGTACAACAGATCTCTAGAACCTATTTATCGAGGAAAACTGAAATTTTATACCCATTGAACAGCAACTCCCTCGTTTCCTCCTCCCCCCAGTACTTGGAAATCCCGATTCTACTATCTATTTCTGTGAGTTTCATTTATTTTAGAGGCCTGAGATAAGTGGAGTAGCAGTATTTGTCCTTCTGTGACAAGCTTATTTTACTTAGCGTAATGTGCTCCAGTTTCACACAAGATTCACATACGACAGGATTTCCTTCTTTTTTTTAAGGCTGAATAACATCCCATTGTATGTTTTTAAGGGAAGTACAACATTGGGATGTTAATCGAATGTACAAGCACTGATATAGACATTTTCTATTTTGCTTTTATTGTTAGTATTTTCTTTTGCGCACAGGTAGATCCACCTGACATATCTTCAAATAAATGGTTTAGAATTTGTGTATTTGCTAAGCAGAATTAAGAGCCCTCTTGTGGCCATAGTCATGTATTTAACATGAGACCAGTCATCCTGGTGTGCGCGTGTTTGCGTGCATGTGTGTGTGTTTTCTCCAGCCAATTTAAGCTAAATAGATGCTAGCAAAAGAGTAGCAACAGAGTTATATTTAATTAGGTGCAAGGCTTTCCCAAGTAAGGGTAAAAGAGCAGGTAAGGGGATAAGAGTTGACAATATTAAAGGAAGAGATTTTATGGTTTCCATGATATTTGATTTTTGAAAGAGTAGAAGTCAGTACATAAGGGGCAGATGTGCAAAAAGGAGTTAAAAGCAAGAGGGGGAGAGATTGCACCTGCTCACAAATCAAATGTGAAGCCTTCCCTGGAAAACCAATATGAAATTAAAATTTATTCCCAGAAACCTTTATTCTACCCTCTGCTTTATTTTTCTCTACAGCATTTATTGCATTTTAATATAGTAAATATTTCTTTTCATAAACTCTATCTCCATTCTCACACCTCCTAGAAATATAAGCTTGCTTTTTTATCCCCCTAATGTTTTATCAAAGAGTTTTAAGAATATAATATTGTGCTGTAATCACTATACCTGCCATAAGACTAGCTCAGAGAAGCGATGGTTATATTGTGTTCTAAAACCGAAGGATAAGCAACAAACAGGGAAGCTGTGATTAGAATTGCTGAGTTTATTAAACTGAGAATAGAATGTAAATTTATTCTCCTCCCTAACCTCTGCTAGTCAGGCATTTCTTTGGAGTTGAGGCAAAGGTTGAGGCTAAAAGGACAAAAGAGGCAGTTGAGACTGGCCTTACAGACCCTGGAGATAGAGAAGTTCCTTTGGAAGTCAAGGAATGACCATTTTTGTCAAGGAGATATTTCCTAATTATATTTAAAAATTATGCATACACCCTTTTTGTTCTCATCAAGTCCTATTTCTTTAGAAGCTCCTTCCAGAAAAGAATATCCCTAGTAAGGAGGGTAAAATAATACATATAATTATTTTTCTGAGCATTTATCCTTAGTTTTATTATCTTGCCTTTATTTTCATTTAGTTGGAATCAAATTATTTCCCCATAAAACAGGACAATACTATTACAGCTCTTGTTTTATAGTTTGAAGACTAATATTCTATATAACCATACGCTGAATTTCAGGATTTGTAAAGTCAGAAATAAATATTTTTACACTGGAGGATGGAGTGGAAGAAGAAATACTAAGCAGTATAGACAACCTTTCCTATCACCTTGACTTCATTATATTCTAGTGGAAAAATAAACAGCTCAAACTTGGATTACTGTGATTAGTTTTGAATGTTCAAAAGGGTACAAATACAATTCAATAATCCGATTCATATTACATTATCAAAATAGAGGAATTGCTTAGCATTCAAGATTCCATTATTGTAAAGCTTAGAGAATACCATTAGTCACAAAACTAAGTTTTTTTGGCATTGTCCTTCATGTAGCATTAGAAACTTTATCACAGATACCAGAATATTATGTGATTATTTCAAAGCTAATCTGGATTAAAATTCATTAAATTCATGAAACGTATGGAGTTTCCTGAAGCAATTTTTTTTACATTTCTGGATTTTCAAGATGACTATTTTGATATTGTGATTTATAAGAAATATATATTTGGTGTTTACCCCCTTTCTAGCACAGAGCTCCCAAATTCCTGGGAATTTCTTAAGTGACAGAGCAACAAAGATGTCTTTTGTTACATTAGTGAGGGGACTTTGGGACCTTACTTCAGATTGTGGTCTGGTTACGAGGAAAATCATCTATGTCATTAGAGAGTTGAAACTTTCAGCCCATTCCCATCCCCATCTCAGGAGAGAAAAGAGGGACTGGAGGTTGAACTGATCTCCAATGACCAATGATAGACTCAGTCACACCTATGTAATGAAGCCTCTGTAAACCCCAAAATAACCGGGTTAGGAGAGCTTCTGGTTTGGTGAACATGTGAAGATTTGGAGAGAGTGGCGTGCTTGAAGAGGGCATGGAAGCTCTGAATCCTTTCGCCATACCTTGCCCCATTCATTTCTTTCTTCTGGCTGTTCCCGAGTTATATCCTTTTATAATTAACTGGTATCTAGTAAGTAAAATGTGATATCCTAGGCTTACTGTGTCTGAAGTGAGGGTGAGGGGTCTGGTAGAACTGAGCCCTCAAACCATGGAATCTGATGGTATCTCAGGGTGGATGGTGTCAGAATTGAGTTGAACTGTAGGACACCAGCTGGTGTCCTGAGAACTGTTTAGATGCGTGTGGGGTTTTTATCTGAAATAAACAGACTGCCAGATATTTCTCCAGCAAAGATGGGATTATTTGGATCAGCAGAGAATTGTAATTCTGGGTCTGCAACTACAGCAAGCCATGTGCAAGTCCCTGCAGGGCAAGAGAAGAACACTTTTATATAGAGAGAAAAGGAAGTTGGAAGTGCTATAGTAAACGAAGGGCCCATGGCTTTTCACTGGCTGAGTCCTTGCCAGGAAAGAAGAGGAGTTATATACTGGAAATTGGTTCTCAGAGAATAACTAACTATATATTCAATAATGTAGATTATTAAAAAACAAAATTCAACTGAGTTAATCTGAAGATTAAATTGGCTTTATTTAATGATTCATGAATCAGGCAGCATCCCAACTAGCAAGGAGAGAAGAGCTCCAAGGAATTGTACAAAATGTAAGATTTTTATAGGCAGGAGGGGGAAGGGAAAAGGAGAAAGTAGATTACCTCATCATCCTTTGGGGGTAGAAAGGGCCTATGTGGCAGATTACTTCACTGGTGCTGACCAGAAAATTGCAGACCAACTGGTTAAGACTACATTCCTGGGGGAGGTTATAACTACAATTTGATTAGGAATTAAGTCTTGATTTGCTGACATGGCGCTTAGCACAAGTGACTCCATTTTGAGCCTACCATTACTTTTTTTAACAAATATATGAGAATGTAATTTTCCTAGAACTTTTGCATCATATTGCAGATGAACTGGCAGAGGAATTTAATGAAATATGCATAGCCATGCTCAAATTATCTTAAGCATAAGGAAATGTTATCTTCAAATCTTTCTCGTGTTTCATGGACATATGCAAATAGTGTAGAAAACTATTTCAATATGTGAATTATTTACTAGAATAGCAATCAATTGGGTGTTTAAGGTGTATATATTAGCAGCTCCTATGGATTTATTGTGATTTACAGTGGGAGACTGCAGACAGCACATGAGAAATGTTTGTGTATTTTCCCTCCACATCTAAATTTAAGAACTTCAGTAATGTTTGCATTATTCTGCACTGTTTTTTCATGTATTTGATTGTTAAAGAGACCCATGCTGTTAATATCACCTAGCTTAGATGATATTATATTTTTTCTTTAGAGAGAGTACCATAAATGCCTGTCTTAGTCATCTTAGGTTGCCATAACAAAATACCACAGACTGGGTTGCTCAAACAACAGAAATGTATTTTCTCACAGTTCTGAAAGCTGGAAGTCTGAGATCAGGGTGACAGCATAGTTGATTTCTGATGAGTGCTGTCTTCCCTAGCTTACATATGGCTGCCTTTTAGCTGTATCCTCACATGGCTTTTCCTGGCACATTCAGGTAGAGAGACAAAATGAGCTCTTTTGTTATCGCTTCTTATAAGGACACAAATTCTATTGGATCAGGGCCCCACTCTTACTGCCTTATTAAACCTTAATTACTTCTTTAGAAATCCTTCTTTAAAATATCACCACACCGGGGTTTAAGGTTTCGATGTGTGAATTTGGGGCTGGGGCTGGGGCAGGATACGAACATTCAGTCTAAACCAATGACACAGCACATCATTTTGATTGTGATAGTTCATACACAGAATTCATCTTGGAGAAATCCAGGTCATCTGTGAAACAGGCACAGAGTGGATATTATACAGAAGGTTTCTTTGGCAATTTATGGGAAATTTTAACTGTGATTATGAATTGCCATTGAACGTATATATTTTATCTAGTATGGCTCACTGAATTTTTACTTGGATAACTGCCACACCACCTAAAATTTATTTACTATGTTTAAATAGCCTTGGTATATAATTCTCTTCCAGTACTAAAATAATCAAGATCATATTTATTTTATACAATTATAATTAACTCCAAAATTCAAACTTTTTTGTTTACATACAAATTTAAAATGGTATGCAAAAATTTCTGATTTGTAAATGTATAATATAGCTATACAATAATTTATATTTCCTTGCCTATGCCACTTGCCTTTGTTTTATTACTGGGCAGTGTTAGTAAGGTCAGTGACAATCTTCTGGATTTCTATGCAGTTACCTTCACGTCACCAGGCCTTCCAAATCACTAGCTCCCATTCTCTGCTCCTGACTTCTGTCTGGAGGGAGTTAATGTCTTTCTCTCTGTGTCCTGTTCCGTCTTTGCCTCAGCAGTCTCAGTACTGTTTTCTAGGGGTTAGATTATCACCTATGAACTTTTTAGTAGGTGTTTTTTGTGACCTTACTTTGATACATTCTGTTTGCTTAAAATGTGCACATTAACTATACTGGATAGTTAAGATATAGATACTCTGCAGGTATGATGGAGAAGCGCTATAAAAAGAAATCCCTGTGCAGGAAACAACAGCTCCAGTTTGAGTGATTATTCATGCACAGATAAATTAAGAAGTAAGTGAAATTAACAACCTGGATGCATAAAAATAGGTCAGTCATTCATTTTTTCAATGACCATTGTTTTTCCAATAGACTATGGGGAAAAACTGATAAAACAAACAAACAAAGAGGAGATTGTGAATTTAAGAAAAACAAAAATAATTGTCATTTTCATTTAGCAGAGACTTTGGATAGATGAATAAACTCTGTTCATAGGAGGCAAAGGAAGTCAGATAGTTCTTGTCACTTAGAAGACAAAATAGCTAAAGAAAACTTAAAATACTTCTCTGGGAGAGAAGGGAGATTACCTTAGAAGAAGGTTTTTAATTTTTTTTTTTAGCAAAATAAAGAGGTTTTCAGTGGCTATTATTATTTTGGATAAATATTTTGCTATCAAAATCATTATTTTAAAGTATGTTGTTTTTCTTTCTTGTTGAACTTTCTATTCTCACAGTTTTCCCTTGAATTCTTCCTTTAAAAGAGAAAGTATTTTCTGAGCATACAGTATATGCCAGAGAGTTTGACAAATACATAAAAAATAGAAATGAAATCTCCTGGTTCTACCCAGAAATATAAAAGAGTTCTGTGCCTTCCTGAAAAAAAATATGATAGAGAATAGACACATTTGAATGTAGGGATAGAAATAAATAACTTTTAAACAGAAAAATAATGTCAGATAGCACCCAAAGTATATTAATCAGAATCTTCATTGCAAACAGCAGCTATGGTTGACAATCAGGAAATATTTCATTGGAAGAATATATTGAAAAAAAAAAACCCCACAGTCCTGAAGAAAATGACGGAAAATAGGATCAACAACGGCAAAATGCAAGGAAGGCTAGAAGAGCAGACACAGGCACCAAAGTGCTGCTGATCAGGTGGTGAGACCAGCGCCTTATTCTCATTCCGTATGCTCACTTAGTCTCACCTCTGCCTTTTTTCTATATGCCCTTGCTTTAATCTCACGGTATGGAAAACAGTCATAGGCTACCCTTCTTCTAGCTTCAGGGGTGGAGAGGAGAGTTTTTCTAATATTGTGTAGGAAAACTAAAATAAAACAAGTTTTCTCTTCAGTATGTAAAAATCATAATTGATATTGCAAAAAACTGTGATACTACATAGGGGTTATTTTGAGTAATCATTTTTAAGACCACAGTAGAACAAAAAAAGTACATTAAAAAGTGACATGGATATACAAAGACATATTCAGAAAATTAAATCCAACTCAGATATGGAAGTTTTCAGAAGCTGAAACATTAAAAAAAAAAACCCAAAACAAATAGAAGCAATAATCAAATAAATAGTGGAATTAATCATTCTCAAATGTACAAAGATTTGACTCAGTTACATTAAAAATGATCATTTTATTTGAGAAAATATCAAACGTATAATAAGGAAGAAAATAGTTTTCCTCAAAGGAAAAAAAAAATAGTTGACTTTATTCTTTTCTACAAATCTCAATGCTCCACTCAAAAAATAAATGAAACATAGTTTTAAGAGGAACCATAAATAATTTAATAATACCAGTCAAATTGCACCTATTGTTAAGAAAAAAAGAAAATGTTTTCACATATAAAAATAAAGAAAGCCAAATATATATTTTTATGAAAACTGTCTTGAAAACGAATTATAGCACTAATTGATAAAATGTTACAGAAAAAAGGAGGGTGAGAAAGAAGTCTTCAAACACATAAATATGAAATGCTGATTTTATAAATGATCTCTGCAAATCAGTCAGAACACTGAATAAAAACAAAGATATTTTAGAAGGAATTATTACACCTTAAAGTAATTTAATCTGAGGATATAAACCCAATTATTATAAAAATCATTCAAATTAGGACTTCCAAATGGCTAGGACTTCCAAAACTATGTTGAATAATAGTGGCAAGAGTGGACATCCTTCTCTTGTTCCTGATCTTGGAGGAAATGCTTCAAGTTATTCACCATTGAGAATGACATTTGCTGTGGGTTTGTCATATATGGCCTTTATTATGTTGAGGTAGGTTCCCTCTATGCCCACGTTCTGGAGAGTTTTTATCATAAATGGGTGTTGAATTTTGTTAAAAGCTTTTTCTGCATCTATTGAGATGATCATATATTTTTTTTTAAATAAATTTATTTATTTTATTTTTGGCTATGTTGGGTCTTTGTAGCCGTACGGAGGCTTTCTCTAGTTGTGATAAGCGGGGGTCACTCTTCGTTGCGATGCACGGGTCTCCCATTGCTGTGGCCTCTCCTGTCACAGAGCATGGGCTCTAGGTGCGTGGCCTTCAGTAGTTGTGGTGTGTGGGCTCAGCAGTTGTGGCTTGCAGGCTCTAGAGTGCATACTCAATAGTTGTGACGCGTGGGCTGCATTGCTCCATGGCATGTGGAATCCTCCTGGACCAGGGCTCGAACTCATGTCCCCTGCATCGGCAGGCAGATTCCTAACCACTGCGCCACCAGGGAAGCCCGATCATATGGTTTTTATTCTTCAATTTGTTAATACGGTGTATCACACTGATTGATTTGCATATATTGAAGAATTCTTGCATCCCTGGGATAAATCCCACTTGACCATGGTGTATGATCCTTTTAATGTGTTGCTGGATTCTGTTTGCTGGTATTTTGTTGAGGATTTTTGCATCTATATTCATCAGTGATATTGGTCTGTAATTTTTCTCTTTTTTTGCAGTATCTTTGCCTGGTTTTGGTATCAGGGTGATGGTGGCCTCGTAGAATGAGTCTGGGAGTGTTCCTTACTCTGCAATTTTTTGGAAGAGTTTGATAAGGCTGGGGATTAGCTCTTCTCTAAATGTTTGATAGAATTCACCTGTGAAACCATCTGGTCCTGTACTTTTATTTGTTGGAGGATTTTTAATCACAGTTTCAATTTTATTACTTGTGATTGGTCTGTTCATATTTTCTATTTCCTGCTGGTTCAGTCTTGGAAGGTTATACCTTTCTAAGAATTTGTCCACTGATTCCAGGTTGTCCACTTTATTGGCATAGAGTCACTTGCAGTAGTCTCTTATGATGCTTTGTACTTCTGCTTTGTCCATTGTAACTTCTTTTTCATTTCTAATTTTATTGTTTTGAGTCCTCTCCCTCTTTTTCTTGATGAGTCTGGCTAAAGGTTTATCAATCTTTTCTATCTTCTCAAAGAATCAGCTTTTAGTTTTATTGATCTTTATTACTGTTTTTGTTTCATTTATTTCTGCTCTGACCTTTATGATTTCGTTCCTTCTACTAACTCTGGGTTTTGTTTATTCTTCTTTAGTTCCTTTGGGTGTAAGGATAAATTGTTTGATATTTTTCTTGTTTTTGGAGGTAGTACTGTATTGCTATAAACTTCCCGCTTAGAACTCCTTTTGCTGCATCCCATAGGTTTCGGATCATTGTGTTTTCATCGTCATTTGTCTCTCAGTGTTTTTTTATTTCCTGTTTGATTTCTTCAGTGATCTCTTGGTTATTTAGTAACGTGTTGTTTAGCCTCCATGTCTTTGTATTTTTTACGTTTTTTTCCCTATAATTGATTTATAATCTCATAGTGTCATGGTTGGAAAAGATGCTTGACATTATTTCAATTTTCTTGAATTTACCAAGGCTTGATTTGTGACCCAAGATATGATCTATACTGGAGAATGTTTCATGTGCACTTGAAAAGAAAGTGTAATCTGCTGTTTTCAAATGGAACGTCCTATAAATATCAATTAAATCTATCTGGTCTATTGTGTCAATTAAAGCTTGTGTTTCTGTATTAATTTTCTGTCTGGATGATCTGTCCATTGGTGTAAGTGAGGTGTTAAAGTCCCCCACTGTTATTGTGTTACTGTCCATTTCCCCTTTTAGAGCTGTTAGCATTTGCCTTATGTATTGAGGGGCTCCTATGTTGGGTGCATATATATTTATAACTGTTATATCTTCTTCTTGGATTGATCCCTTGATCATTATGTAGTGTCCTTCCTTGTCTCTTGTAACATTCTTTATTTTAAAGTCTATTTTATCTGATATGAGTATTGCTACTCCAGCTTTCTTTTGATTTCCGTTTGCATGGAATATCTTTCCATCCCCTCACTTTCAGTCTGTATGTGTCCCTAGGTCTGAAGTGGGTCTCTTGTAGACAGCACATATATGAGTCTTGTTTTTGTATCCATTCAGCAAGCCTGTGTCTTTGGTTGGAGCATTTAATCCATTCATATTTAAGGTATTTATTGATATGTATGTTCCTATTACCATTTTCTTAATTGTTCTGGGTTCGTTTTTGTACGTCTTTTTATTCTCTTGTGTTTCCCACTTAGAGAAGTTCCTTTAGCATTTGTTGTAGAGCTGGTTTGGTGGTGCTGAATTCCCTTAGTTTGCTTGTCTGTAAAGCTTTTGATTTCTCTTTTGAATCTGAATGAGATCCTTGCTGGGTAATCCTGGTTTTAGGTTCTTCCCTTTCATCACTTTAAATATATCGTGCCTGTAGAGTTTCTCTGGCCTGTAGAGTTTCTGCTGAGAAATCAGCTGTTAACCTTATGGGAGTTCCCTTGTATGTTATTTGTCATTTTTGCCTTGTTGCTTTTAATAATTTTTGTCTTTAATTTTTGTCACTTTGATTACTATATATCTTGGCATGTTTCTACTTGGGTTTGTCCTGCCTGGCACTCTCTGCACTTCCTGGACTTGGGTGGCTATTTCCTTTCCCATGTTAGGGAAGTTTTCGACTACAATCTCTTGAAATATCTTCTTGGGTCCTTTCTCTCTCTCTTCTCCTTTTGGGACCCCTATAATGCAAATGTTGGTGCATTTCATGTTGTCCCAGAGGTATCTTAGGCTGTCTTCATTTCTTTTCATTCTTTTTTCTTTATCATGTTCCATGGCAGTGATTTCCACCATTCTGTCTTCCAGGTCACTTAATCCATTCTTCTGCTTCACTTATTCTCCTGTTGATTCCTTCTAGTGTATTTTTCATTTCAGTTATTGTATTGTTCATCTCTGTTTGTTTGCTCTTTAATTCTTCTAGGTGTTTGCTCTTTAATTCTTCTAGGTTTTTGTTAAAGATTTATTGCATCTTCTCAACCTTTGCCTCCATTCTTTTCCTGGATCATCTTCACTATCGTTATTCTGAATTCTTTTTCTGGAAGGTTGCCTAGCTTCAATTGTTTTTCTGGGGTTTTATCTCGTTCCTTCATCTGGTACATAGTCCTCTCCCTTTTCATTTTGTCTATCTTTCTGTGAATGTGGTTTTCATTCCACAGGCTGCAAGACTGTAATTCTTCTTGCTTCTTCTGTGTGTCCTCTGGTGGATGAGGCTATCTAAGAGGCTTGTGCAAGCTTCTTGATGCGACAGACTGGTGGTGGGTAGAGCTGGGTGTTGCTCTGGTGGTCAGAGCTCAGTAAAACTTTAATACACTTGTCTGCTGATGGGTGGGGCTGAGTTCCCTCCCTGTTGGTTGTTTGGCCTGAGGCAACCTAGCACTGGAGGCTACAGGCTCTTTGGTGGGGTAAATGGCAGACTCCAGGAGGGCTCATGCCAAGGAGTACTTCCCAGAACTTCTGCTGCCAATACCCTTGTCCCCACAGTGAGCCTCAGCTGCTCCCTGCCTCTGCAGGAGACCCTCCAACACTAGGAGGTAGGTCTGTTTCAGTCTTCTCTGTGGTCACTACTCCTTCCCCCAGGGTCCCGATGTGCACACTACTTTGTGTGTGCCCTCCAAGAGTGGAGTCTCTGTTTCCCCAAGTCCTGCTGAATTCCTGTAATTAAATCCCGCTAGCCTTCAAAGTCTGATTCTCTGGGAATTCCTCCTCCCATTGTTGGACCCCCAGGTTGGAAGCCTGACGTGGGGCTCAGAACCTTCACCCCAGTGGGTGGACTTCTGTGGTATAATTGTTCTCAAGTTTGTGAGTCACCCACAGAGCAGTTATGGGATTTGATTTTATTGTGATTGTGCCCCTCCTACTGTCTCATTGTGGCTTCTCCTTTTTCTTTGGATGTGGGGTATCTTTTTTGGTGAGCTCCAGTGTCTTCATGTTGATGACTGTTCAGCAGTTAGCTGTGAGTCTGGTGCTCTCACAAGAGCGAGTGAGTGCATGTCCTTCTCTGCCATCTTGAACCAATCTCTTCACTGTGTTTTTGATTAAAAAAAAAAAAAAAAAACTACCACAAAGGCATATTTTTCTATACCAAGTTAGTCCAGAAGCTTAGAGTGATAATACATAATATTATCACTATATTACTAATATCACTATATTACTAATTAGTGACATATTACTATATTACTAATGTAACTAATATTAGCAATATTATTATTATTTTGGCTGTGTTGGGTCTTCATAGCTGCACGCAGGCTTTCTCTAGTTGTGGCTAGCGGGGGCTACTTGTTGCAGTGTGCAGGCTTCTCATTGCGGTGGCTTCTTTTGTTGCAGAGCATGGGCTCTAGGCACGCTGGCTTCAGTAATTGCACACACAGGCTCAGTAGTTGTGGCTCATGGGCTCTATAGTGCAGACTCAGTAGTTGTGGCACACGGGCTTAGCTGCTCCGCAGCATGTGGGATCTTCTCAGACCAGGGCTCGAACCCGTGTCCCCTGTATTGGCAGGCGGATTCTTAATCACTGCACCATCAGAGAAGTCCAAGACATTTTTCACAAGAATAGTTTAATGTGTTATTCAGTTTATCAATCAAATCAAGTTCTTGTAAGCCTTGGTTATATTTGTATTCACCAAACTCTATCTAGTGTCTGGACAGGTACTATGCAATAAAATTTTCTGCAATGATGGAAACTATATCTTTGCTGTCCAATATATTAGCCACCAATCCTCTGCAGCTTCTATGCATATGAAATATGGCTAGAGTGACTGAGGAATTTTCTTTCATCTTCATTAATTTAAATTTATAATAGTCTCGTGGGTAGCAGCTACTGTTTTGTGCATTGCAGGTCCTCACAATGTTCTGTATGCATATCAAGTGTGAGTGCTCTCCATGTATGTTGTGCATATATAACATTATAATTAAGAGCCTTTTAGAAAGGAATAAGTTAGATTCTGAAAGTCTCGTTTCCTTGTTACAGTTCCTGAAGTAATTCAGATATATGCTACTTTTCAAAATCAGTTTTCTTATGTATAAAATGATCAGTTGAATGTAACTCTTCACTAATGCATTGTTTACTTCTAAGAATCTACAATTACACAATACATCAGTAAATACTTATGTTATTAATAATGTATAAGAATTTATAGTTCTGGAATCCACAGATGGGTGTAATAATCTGGACATTGCGCTCATAACATTAGACTAAGAGTGCTTATTTCATAAGTAGAGAAAATAATGAGTAACACATTGATAGCAGATGATCAAACAAAGTCCCTGGAACAAAATAAAAGTCAGTAATTGCCTTATTTCTGATATATAGCAAAGGTTGCTAATTTTTTCACAAAAGTCTTCTTCCTTATTGTAATAGAACTACTGAGTTCGTGCAAGCATATTTCTTAGCTTGGTTTGTAAACAGGTATGGTTTTGTGGCGAACCATGGCCATTAGGTTGTGTGTGGAAATGATATGCACAGATTATATATCACCTCCTTAAAAAGAGGTTTGCCCTTCAATTCCTTTATCCTATGTGCTATGAGGCAAAAATAGCATGCCAGTTGGCAGTGAAGACTAGGGTAACACCTTAGGGACTATTTTACCAAGAACTTAAATGTCCTTATAGAACAGAGCTTTCTACCCACTCTGAACCATCAAATATCCTCTGCAATATTACATGAGAGGAACAAATATTCATTTTTCTGTTGGAACTCTGTTACAGAGTCTTAATTTACACTCCATGAATACATGAAATTGATACTTGAAAGCATGATGCTCTCATAACCAAAAAAATCTAAAGTATGTGGCACTGGCTTAGCAGCTGGCACTCAGGCAATATATGTATAATGCAGGGTAGAAAGTTTACAATTATCTTGGCAATACAGGTGGTAAAACTGTCCTCCATTTATGGACATGGAGCACATGTAGAACACAGAGCATGTGCTTATTGAACCTGTGATTGTAAAAACTGAAAGTATTGGTGCTTCTTGATGCTTTTGGCAGATATAAGAAAGGGATTCAATCAGGGAAAAGTCAGTTAATTTGCAAGCAGAGATAGAAGGGAATTCAACTCTGCTTTAAGAAAATTTCTATGCATATGGCCTACAATTTAAATTGATTGAAATTTCGATAACTTTGGGCCTCAGTGGCGGGAAAGCCAAAGGCTTCTGAAGTCCAAGCAGCAGGAGATAGGATTGACATTCAGTGTCTTTTTCTAGAGCCTCCAGTTAAGGGCCAGACAGTGGGAGCCAGCTCAGTTACAAAGAAGAGATTAATGGTAGTGGTCTTCCCAGCTCACTCCAAGCCTGCTGTTTCAGCTGGCTTCTCAAGAATTGTGACCAGATGTGATCTGTGACTGTTGAAATCATGGGAAGCAAATAAACCAAAAGCCTCTGAGGGGATCTGTATCCCCAAAGAAATATAAGCCCATGGTCACAAGGCTGAAAAGTCTGTTCAGTCCACAGACTTCAGTGCCCACTTTAGATGGGGCCAAAGAGGATAACTGACTAGAAAGATCTTTCTACAGTGAAAAGCCAGGCACCACTGAGGATAATGGAAAAGAGAATTTCTAAAGGCTAGAACTAGGGTTGCCAGGTTGATAATCATGGAAATTTCTCACAATTACCACCAACAGAGGTTAATAATTGCTATAAAATACTGACTGCAGTATGCTTTCCGCACTCCCCTACCCCCCACCCCTGCTCTTTGCAGTAATCTTGCTCATTCTTCACCAATTTATATTGGGTAGAGAAGAAAATGTGTCTTTTAGGTAAAGATTAACAGTAAATGAAGAGCCATCTCTTGACTGGCTCCAAAGTACAGTGACTCTTCCCAAAAATCTGCATGATGAGCTCCATTCAGTAACTAGTTAGTTCTCTGAAGAGTGATTGACAGTTACATACATAGAAACTTGAGTATAGTGAAGCAGGTACTTTTAATAGATTCCTAACTTTTGCCTGATGTTTTCCTTTTAGTAATAGGATCCACAAGTTTCAAATGAGCACATGGCCACACAGCACTGGTCCAACCCAAGTCTCCTCTGCATCTAATGACAGTGTTGTATATAGCAGTGTTTTGGTCACTGGTATGCAGAAATGAGATAGGCAGCTTTTGTTGAGCGTATCCATAGAAAGAAGCTGCTTGTCCTCTATTTACTATTTTCTTCCTCTTGCAAGCTGCAGGGCAGGAGTGACATATTATCAATGCTTTAGTTTTTTTTTAATATAAATTTATTTATTTATTTATTTATTTTTGTCTGTGTTGGGTCTTTGTTGCTGTGCGCAGGCTTTCTCTAGCTGTGGCGAGCAGGGGGTACTCTTCTCTGCAGTGTGCGGACTTCTCATTGTGGTGTCTTCTCTTGTTGCAGAGCACGGGCTCTAGGCGCCAGGGCTTCAGTTGTTGTGGCATGAGGGCTCAGTAGTTGTGGCTCACAGGCTCTAGAGAGCAGACTCAGTAGCTGCGGCACACGGGCTTAGCTGCTCCGTGGCATGTGGAATCTTCCCAGACCAGGGCTCGAACCCATGCCCCTGCATTGGCAGGTGGATTCTTAGCCACTGTGCCACCAGGGAAGCCCTGAATGCTTTAGTTTTTGACCATGTAAATGAATAAAACATCCTAAGGCATTCTAGAACTACAAGAATAAAGAAACTTGAAGTTCCTGGGTGACCTCTTACAATTCAGCCAGCTATTCATTCTGGTTTGCCTATTTTTTCTACTAGGTTCCTCCTTGAGGATTCTGTAAATATGTATTCTCTCTCTTCTACCAATGACTGTTGCTTTGGAAAATTCTGGGTCTAATCCAACTTTCTAGCTTTAATCATGGAATATCATTTTAACTACATACATGACAAATTATTCCTTATCTTTGAAGTGCAAGAAATTTACAGAATGACTGCAATGCTTTCTGGAGCCTCTAGAGAACAATCTGTTATTTTGCCTTTTACAGATTCTAAAAGATCCCAGAATCCAAGGTGTTCCATGTTATCTTCCTCCATCTTAAAAGCCAGCTATTTGTCATCTCTCTCAACTTTCCTCTGTCCTCACATTTCCGCTGTAGCCACAGCCCTGGAAAGACTCTCTGCATTTCTGCATTTAAGGATTCACATAATTATACTGGGCCTAACTGGATAACTGAGGAAATCTCTCCAATTCAACGACCATATCCTTAATCATATCTGCAAAGTCCCTTTTGCCATTTAACATACAATTCACAGGTTCTGAGGATTAGGATGTGACTACCTTTGGAGGACTAGTATTCTGTCTGACACACAGGGTTTATTATTTTCTTTTGTTTGTTTCAAACATTTAAGGAGGAAATAAAAATTCTACACAAACTCTTTCTGAAAATAGTTGAGAAATGAACACTTCCTAACTAACTTTATGGGCCAGTTACCGTAAAACCAAAGCCAGACAAAAAAATTTCAGACGCAGATTAAGACAATCCAATTTCCCTCAAACACAGATGCAAAAATCCTTGTGATGATATTTACATTATTCTGAATTATCCAAAAGCATCTTCTAAATGACAGGTTTGGTTATTTATGTCTTCATATTTGCACCTAAAAACACTACAGGGAAGGATATTCAGGTGGTCTGGGCAGTCTTTTGGGCCAGTACAGCTTTTTTAAAAAAATTAACTTTTGGTGTTCATTGCTTTTCTCTATGGAAGGTACACAAATATTTGGTTTCCGTGAACAAAGGCATACAAAAATCTTTACTTTCTGTTGTATCCTCTATAGTTAGGATTCTTCTTCTTTCTTTCTAAACCATAAAAACTATCTTTACTCCTTAGCCAGAAGGAAATATATTATTCCTTGTCTCACCTCTTCAATGTACACTGACTAGACCTTTCTTGCTAAATTTTCTCACTCTTTTATCCTGTCAGATCCATTGCTTTTTCTGTCCATACTCAGATTTTGCATCATTAAATTTAACAAATTATTCTTACTGAGATAGATACTTTTTGGAGACTAGAGAGAGCATAAGAAAAAAAATTACTTTAAAGTTGTTTTACTGTGTAACATACATTCAAATAAAATGTAGTTTAAATTTAAGTCATGATTGCTGGATATGCCTACCTGCTGTCTAGAAAAAAAGTTTAAACAACTATAACAGGCCTTACAGTGATTGTATGAACATAGAAAAAAACATTAACCAAAGACGGTAGGAGTTATGGCTGTGTGTTATTGCTGCTGGAGATATTATGAACTGTTAGTAAAATCTCCTACAGGTATATTTATAATGAAATTAAGAAAATTGCAGGGAACAACTTCAGTCTTCTAATATATTCTTCTCTTCAAAATAAATTATATACTTTCTTGAGAGTGGTCTTAAGACAAAAATCAACCAAATTGAAAATTAAAACTATGGATAGAATTTTAAACATCGGGATTATAATCAATTACTAAACAATAAACAGTAAAAGTAAATCATAAATCATACCAGACCAATATAATGCCTCTTTTACAAAATTCTAAACTTAGATGTTGATTTTAGTACATACATTAACTATACCATCATGTTTTCACTTATGTGTTTACTTTAGCTTGAAAATGCATGATCACTTCCATATGGAATAAACACTAGTGTGGCTGTTAAAAGCAACTATATTACTATCAATTAACCACAGTTATATACGTTAGGATACAACTAAATTATCTAATAATGAGGACAGTAGTGAGTGTCATGTGACTAGTTAAGATTATTCCATAGTACTAGAAACCAATTCTAACTAATGGAGCTTAGTGGGATTTGGGGGAAAGGTACTGATTTATTGGTAGGTACTTTTTTTCAAGTTAAAAATTCTGATGAAAATAACTTGTCTTTGGTCATATACTCACTGATATTGCTTGGAATATAGAATGTGTTGGTATAAAAAGTGATGTTGGAGACAAAAATGTCAGACAAAAGTTATAATCACTGAATTATGTTATAAAATACAAAGAATATTAAAATTCCAGAAGTAAAAAAAAAAAAAGGAAACTTAAAAAGAAACAGAAATACATACAGACCTTAATAAAAAATATCTTTGAAAAGACAACCCTCAGAATGGGAGAAAATATTTGCAAATGAATCAACAAAGAATTAATCTCCAAAATATATAAACAGCTCATGCAGCTCAACATTAAAGAAACAAACAATCCAATCCAAAAATGGGCAGAAGACCTAAATAGACATTTCTCCAAAGAAGACATACAGATGGCAAAGAAGCACATGAAAATCTGCTCAACATCACTAATTATTAGAGAAATGCAAAGCAAAACTACAGTGAGGTATCACCTCACACCAGTTAGAATGGGCATCATCAGAAAATCTACAAACAACAAATGCTGGAGAGGGTGTGGAGAAAAGGCAACCCTCTTGCACTGTTGGTGGGAATGTAAATTGATACAGCCACTATGGAGAACAATATGGAGGTTCCTTAAAAAACTAAAAATAGAATTACCATATGATCCAGCAATCCCACTACTGGGCATATACCCAGAGAAAACCATAATTCAAAAACACACATGCACCCCAATGTGCATCGCAGCACTATTTACAATAGCCAGGTCATGGAAGCAACCTAAATGCCCATCGACAGACGAACGGATAAAGAAGTTGTGGTACATATATACAATGGAATATTCCTCAGCCATAAAATGGAACGAAACTGAGTCATTTGTTGAGACGTGGATGGATCTAAAGACGGTCATACAGAGTAATGTAAGTCAGAAAGGGAAAAACAAATATCATATATTAATGCATGTATGTGGAACCTAGAAAACTGGTACAGATGAACCGGTTTGCAGGGCAGAAGTTGAGACACAGATGTAGAGAACAAACGTATGGACACCAAGGGGGGAAAACTGCGGTGGGGTGGGGATGGTGGTGTGCTGAATTGGGCCATTTGGATTGACATGTATACACTGATGTGTATAAAATTGATGACTAATAAGAACCTGTAGTATAAACAAACAAAACAACAACTAATACTAAACTTTCTTTGGGTTATTTGTATGGAAATATGTTAACATAAATGTTTCAGACATTACATGAAATTTCTAAATCTTATGTTCTGGTATAACGTTATAAGTCATAATTCTATTTATTACTTTAAAATGTATATCGCAGAAATAACTAAATTTCCTTGTCAACTGATTATGAACTTTCATCAAATCTTTAACCGTGGTCATTTTTCAGTCTTTTGTCATTTACAGACAGTTCTGGGTGTACTCTGATGCTTTTGCAAAAATGTTCCTATAAAAGGGTTTCATCTTCAAGGAATTCATGGAAAAGACTCTGACAAGTACAGGTTTCTGGTAACTGACTATACCACTGAACTGAGTGAATAAGCATTTTCAGAACTCTAATGGAAAACTCATGAATTCATAAAAGTGCTAACAAAAGATCAAGATAAAAAAGAATTAATTACATGGGACTGAGTGAACTGATGAGGATGATTATAATTTTTGTGACTTTCTGTTTGAATAAAAAAAAAAATCCCACAAGGACTCAGAGGCAAAAAATATACGAATCAGTTTTCACTGCAAAGTAAAGGAGTTGTTACAGTGGAGGATCACTGGACTGAATGTCAATATTATGACATAGTATGAGTGTGTTTCGTGTTTGGTAATTGCAATCATTGTTGCTTTTGTTGTGGTCATCCATTTACAATGCTTGGTGTCAGTTTATTTATCTCTTGTAAAAATAAAATACAGTGTGTGTGTGTGTGAAAAAAAATAAAAAATATCTTTAAAAACAAAAACTGATGAATGTGGGGCTATTCAAAGCCATGTGACAATTCTGACCATGACCTGCTTGAGAAACTCTTTGTATGGCTCCCATGACACTATATTTACCTAGTTTTCCTCTGATTTCTTTGGAAAGTTCATCTCGGTTGTTTAATGTTTTGTTTTCCTCCTTTTGAATTTAAAGAGAGGAGGTCTTTATACGTTAATTCTAGACTCCTTTTCTCAAGCTATGAATCTTTAAAAATGGCTTCAGTTTCTTACTTTGATGCTTCTAAGTTCACATGACTCATGCAGTCTTTTTCCTAAGAACTTTCTGTTCATATACGTTTTCAATATTATATTTGAACTTGTAGTTCAAAATCATCATCTATACAAAGGTTTTGTTGGACATTTAGACTATTTTTTGCCTAAGGTTTGGGTCTTTTTTCCAAAATGATGGATTTCCTTCCCAGAAGGGTAACTTGGCAATAGCAAGTATTTACCAGAATGTGAAACAAGTGAAACTTTCAGACTTTCTTGGTGAAAATGTAAATTAGAACAACTACATTAGAAATTGATTTGGTCTATACAAAAGCAAAAAACCTCTAGGAGTACATTTCCATTTGACTCTTTTTTCTGTTTTTCTGCTCATTTTTTTCAACTGTACAAACATATCTACTTTTCCACTATATCTATTAACACTGTTTCTTGATTTTTTTGTTATATATTTAATGTCAGACTTTGTGTGTAAAATCATAGTAAGGCTAAGGTAAACAATATCTAACACCCAGAGGAAAGCCATGTCCCTTCTTTTGGCATCCTATTCATAAGAGGATTGAGTCAATCTGTCTGTAGTTGTGCTGGGTGTGTCCTTTGCTTTTTTTATCTACCATCGTGTACTAAAGTCTTGAAATTTCTCTGGTGGTTCATTTCACTGTCATATTTTGAGTGTGAGGTATAGAATTCTAGAGGATCTCTCCTTGCCTTCAGATTTCAGACAACAGGTCTTGCACACCTGTCCAACAGAGGATGTCTCACCCCACACTCCTCCCACAAGGTAGACTGCCTGAGTCTCTTGTTGGGACACTCTTAGCATTCTTGTACTTCCCCAGCAAGAAACACTTTCTTCCTCCTTCTCACTGTGGAGTTCAGAGCACAGGCAGGCTCCCAGCTCTGCACCCAGGACTGCAACCTCTACCTTGTATCATAGAAAGTTTCTGGTCTAGTGGCAGATGGTTTCTTCCTTCTGTTAGTGGAGGGTGCAGGATAGTTTGTTCTTTTGTCCCTCCTCCAATGGAGTCAAAATGTGCCTCGAATAAGTGAAGAGTCCATCCTCATATCTACTTTTGCTTTAGTGTAAATATACAGTAAATATATCCAATGCTCATCAACTGCCATTTTGCTGATATTTCTTCAGTCAACCTTTGTTTGATTGAAATTGATATTTAAGATTAGTGGTTCTCAAACTTTAACATGCACAGAACCACCTAGAGTTTATGTGACACAGAGATTGCTAAGCATTTCCTCTAAAATTTCTGATTCAGTAGATCTGGGAAAAAGTGGGAAAATTTCCATTTCTACCAAGTTCCTGGGTGTTATGGATGGTGCTGGCCTGGGAGCAACATACTGAGAATAGTTGCACTAGAGCACAATCAACAAATTATACATCCAAATACCTTAGGCCTCGTGTTTTAGTAAATAAAGCTTTACTGGAACAGAGTCATGATTATGAATTGGTCAGTTTTCTATGGATGGCTTCATGTTTTAACAGCTGAATTGAAATTGAATAGTGAAGACAGATATCATGTGACCTGCAAAGCCTAAAATATGTACTATCTGCCCTTTACCAAAAACAAACGAAAACCCCAAACCAAAACACATACACAAAAACCAAACAAAAATGTTTGCTTGAGATGATACCACAGAACTTCAGAAAGAAATTTTCCCTGAGTTCTTGAAAGTATAAATTATTTTTCTATTACCTGGATATTTGAAGAAAATAATTTCAGGTACAAAATCTTTCACCTACACTGTCTATTCTTGAGTTTCTTAATACCTTAAATCTACTGTCACCTTACATTATTTTGTATGAAGTGTGATGCTAAACTGATTTTCTATCTTAAATAAGTAACTGAGTATTTTGGCCTGGAAGCTCAGAGTACTTCTTTTTAACCCTAAAATATAATAAATATGGTAGGACAGTGGTCCCCAACCTTTCTGGCACCAGGGACTGGTTTCGTGGAAGACAATTTTTCCACAGACCAGGGTGGGGTGGGGGATGGTTTTGGGATGATTCAAGCACATTACATGAATCATGCACTTTATTTCTATTATTATTACATTGTAATACATAATGAAATAATTACACAACTCACCATAATGCAGAATCTGTGGGAGCCCTAAGCTCTGAGCTTGTTTTTCTGCAACTAGATGGTCCCATCTGGGGGTGATGGGACCGCCTCAGCTCCACCTCAGATCATCAGGCATTAGATTCTCATAAGGAGCGTGTAACCCAGATCCCTAGAATGCACAGTTCACAGTAGGGTTCGCGTCCTTATGAGAATCTAACGCCACTGCTGATCAGACAGGAGGCAGAGCTCAGGAGGTAATGTGAGCAATGGTGAGCGGCTGTAAATACAGATGAAGCTTCGCTCCCTCACCCGCCACTCACCTCCTGCTGTGCAGCCCGGTTCCTAACAAGCCATGGACTGGTACCAGTCTGTGGCCTGGGGGCTGGGGACCCCTGTGGTAGAAAATACTTCAGAGTTAAACATTCAGAATGAGAATTCCCTCAAATCTATTTACAGATTCAAAGCAAAGTCAATAAAAAATGCACAAGATAATTTTGTGGAAAATAACAGGTTGATTCTAACATTTACATAGAAGTGGATATAACTTAAAATAGCAAAAGCTTTTTAAAGAAAAAAAGTTTAAATACATTCTCTCATTTTAAGAATTACCCTAAAACTATAGTAAACAAGAGAGTGTGATACTGTCAATGTATACCCTTAAAGATCAAGAATACAAAATAAAGTACAAAAAATAGATCATCACTTACATGGTCAATTAATTTTTTGCAACGATGACAAAGCAAGTTTATGGGGAAAGAATATTCTTCTCAACAAATGGTAACATGTCATTCAATATTCATTTATATTGAAAAAAAAGAATAACAATACCAAAAGTTTCTTTGCACCATATACTAAAATTTATTTGAATTAGACCATAATTTTAAAAACTAAAACTGTAATATTCCTAGAAGAAAATCTTTGTGGCTTTGGAGTTGGCAAAATTTTCATAGATAAGACACCAACAGCTAAGCGATAAAACTCATTACATACTATATGATTCAAAGTATATGAGATTCTAGAAAAGAAAATTATAATGACAGAAAGCAGACAGTGTTTGCCAGGGTCCAGGGATAAAGAGTAAGACTTCATAGGGGCATAATGAAACCCTTTTATATCTTGTTTGTAGTAAAGGTAAGATGACTGTACAAAAATGAACAAAACTTATCAAACAGTACATCTAAAATGAGTGAATTTTATTGCATGAATACTATTCCTCAATAAAGCTAGTAGGGGAGAGGCACAGATTTTACGAAAACAGAAGTAGAAAATCACCTTTTATTAGTAGATAATCTGATAATATCTGTATAAAATTAAATATACACACACATACAAATATATACACTATGATCTAGAAATTTCACTCCTAAATATATACCAAAGAAAAGTGAACATATATAACTGCAAGTAAACTTGCACAAAACATATGTAATATTTTTAGTCACAAAAGACAAAAACCATATACAAAAGGGATATCCAACAGAAAGTACATAGATAAACACATTTTGACATACTCTTTCAATGGAATAACACCCAGCTATAAAAATTGGGGCAGACTACTGACATATGTAAAATCATGAACATCTCTAAAAATATGTTGCTCTGCAAAGTAATTAAGGCTCTAATAGGTATATAGTATCTTTCTAACTACATGGATATTTAAATCTATAAAATAGATAAAACTAGTCAATGAAGACAGAAACCAAAATGATGTCTTCCCTTAGGGGACTGACTGGGAAGGCACAAAGGACATTTCTGGAGTGAGAAATACTCCACAGGTTGATACTGTCTGAAAATACTCAATTGTCAAAACTCACAGTTTTGTTATAATTAAGGGTTTTGCTTTTTACTACGTATAAATTATAACTCAATAAAACATATGCAAGTTATCTACAAGTGAAAATAAATATGTGATGATATAAATAACATTAATGTCTTTCATGTAGAATATCTTTTTATATTTTTATTAATAAAATATATGAAATTCTCTCAACGTTTCATTCAAAATATGTTACTAAACATATTTGCTTACAGAAGAAATAATATTCAAATTTTCTATTTTTTTTTCCTGTAGTCTATTTGGCCTACCTTCTTATTTTTTTATTTGTATTGTCAGAACTGATTACCATATGTGAATTTTAACACCTTAATTTAGATTTTCACATCAGTATTTTGTACTCAGTATCCAATTCTTCTGTTTCTAAGAACTGTTTTTTTATGACAAGGCAGAAGATACATTACTGATTGAGTACTCAAAAAATTTAAAAACTAGATTCATTAACTTTCGTTTTGAATAAAATTTTCATGTAAATCATATGTACGCATGTGTATGTATGTGTAATCTACTTCACTGATTACCTTCAATCATCAACTTATCTTTATAATTGCTAGTATAACTTCAGAAGAGATATAGATAATACTAAAGCAGACCTCTATTCCCCCAGACCCTCAACAATTCAACAACCTGCATAAGAGGCTCTAAGAATGGAAAGTCTGGAAAAACATGTGTATGTATGCCTGGGTGTATCAAGCTGGAATGGAAGATTAATAACTTACAAAGACTGTTACTCCTTCTTAAGTATACTCTATAGGACATTTTCCTCTAGGCTCATATTCGAGACCAGATTATTGATTTTAATGAGTGAAAGAAAGGACAAAGAGAGTAAAAGCATTCACTTTATGAATCTTTTTATTAATTCAAAGTTATTTTGTTTGAAAACAGTATTACTGAAAACTCTATATCAAAATATTTTCATTAAAATATTTGCAATGATTTTTTGGGAAATGGCAAAACTTAAAATTTATAATGTTTCATAATGAACTATTATGTTATTTTGGAAGTGGGAGATTAATGGAAAGTCTCAGACAAATATTTCTTTATTCAACACTACCTTATTCAGTAACAAAAACTGAAAACAATAGTATAAAATAATATATGATTTACTGTCGAATTAATAGGAAATCAATAAATAAAACCATTCTATGGGCTTCCCTTGTGGTGCAATGGTTAAGAATCTGCCTGCCAATGCAAGGCACACGGGTTCAAGCCCTGGCCTGGGAAGATCCCACATGCTGCAGAGCAACTAAGCATGCGCGCCACAACTACTCAGCCTGTGCTCTAGAGCCCATAAGCCACAACTACTGAGCCCACATGCCACAACTAGTGGAGCCTGCGCATCTAGAGCCTGTGCTCCACAACAAGAGAAGCCACCACAATGAGAAGCCTGTGCACCACAACAAAGAGTAACCCCCGCTCGCCACAACTAGAGAAAGCCTGCGCACAGCACCAAAGACCCAACACAGCCTAAATAAATAAATAAATAAATAAATAAATAAATAAATAAAGCATTCTATGACTGAAAGGCATAACCACATACAATACTGTTTCTGATATGTGTTTACTATAACATCCTCAAATCAATTTAAGTTCCTAAGAAGAAATAGAATTATCTATTAAAAATTAAAACCATGTTTATTCTTGCTTTAAAAATATCCAACTGTGAAAATAAAATTGAATCACAGGGATCACTGAAAAATCTATTAAAAGCCATGTGATCTATTTTCTGGCATATTTTCTATAGAAACATGGAGTCATTCAATCATAATTTTAAATTGATGAGTATACATTTTATATCTATTTTAAAGTCATCAAGGAACATGTAAATTATATTTTTATTAACAAGACAGATTTTAAATATCAGAAGTCAAGCAGTTTCCAAAGTAATTTTTTAAACAGTGTAGAACTCATTATTTAATTATCATTTAAGAACATTATTAAGTATTTTGTGAGGTAATAAATAATTTGGCTGATTATATATTAGTGTATACTATTTTAATGAAATACATAAAAATTTACAGCATTTTTGTCTGCCTTAAAATAGCTTATTTCTATTCCCTGGAATTAGGCCATGATAGTCACCCTCACCATTGGTGCTATTCATTTCAGGAACTTTCCACTGTGACATATCACCATATTAGATTTGGATACATCAATGAAAATATTAAGTAATCACATAGTAGATATTTTTCCCTAGGATAATTAAATGTGATAAATGTCTTAAACACATACACACATGCACAAAGGGGAAAAAAGTGGTTTGCGTAACCTACACTTAAATTTTTAAATTTATGGCAAATATAACTTATTTATCAATTGCTCTGCATACTTAAGACATACATACACTTGTAACAATATTATTTTCTCTCATTTTTTAGAGACTGGTACCTGAGCTGAAGAGGATAACTGCATTCATTTTCTCCTGCTGCCATAACAAATAACCACAAACTCAGTGGTTTAAAACAACACAAATTTAGTATTGCACAGTTCTGTAGGTCAGAAATTCTAGTTGGCTCTGCTGATTTCTCTGCTCTAGATTTCACAAAGCCAAAAACAATGTGTCAGCCAACTGGGCTTTTCTCAGGAGACTCTGGGAAGAATTTGCTTCCAAGTTCATTCAAGTTGTTGGCAGAATGCAGGTCCTTATAGTCATAGGACTGAGAATCCATTTCCTGCTGCCTGTCAGCTGGCAGATGCCCTTAGTTCCTAGAGGTTTTTCGCCAGTCCCCACACATGGGAGTCTACATCCCAGAGCCAGCAACGGTGCTTTGAATGTGTCTCATACATGGAATCTCTGACTCACCTTCTGCAACATTTCTCTTGCCAGAGAAAATTCTGTGCGTTTAAGGGCTAATGTCCTTAGATGGGCCCAGCTAGATAATGCAGGATAATCTCCCTATTATAAGGTCCATAACTTTAATTACATCTGAAAATTTATCTATGCTATGTAATATAATATATTACAATTTCTGGAAATTAGGGCAATAGCACATTTGGTAGGATATTATTCTGCCTGCCACAGTAATATAAAGCCCTTCAATATCAAAAAGGTAAGAAGCACTAGAATCAAAATTTAAGTGCAGAGCTAATGCAAATACACCCAAATTGAATTCCTCATTTTCCTCAGCCCTCAATTAGTAAAACAAAGCTTGTGTATTTTCAATAGACACAAAGATATTCAATCACACAATCAAGTGCGACTAGAAAATTAGAATTCTAGTTTACATTTGAAAATAGATCTACAAAATAAGTTATTTTCATGAAATACGTATCAATATATATTTGAATCTCTTTATATATGTGTCTATAAATATGGATGTGCATATAATAGAATATAGGAGAAAGGTGGATAGTGATGGGACATTTTATGAAATGTCTAAAGTGTGAGTGCATGTGTGGATGGTTACTGAAATACATCTGAGCAAAGCATAAAGCTCTGGGGAGACTAACCTCAGATAGAGTCCCTGAAAAATAAAAGGCAGTTTGATTAGTATGGTGAATCCTTCCTTCCTTACTCTTCTTGCTCTCTTTGGTAAGTCATGAAGTGTTTGAATTTACTCTTTACAGCTTTGTTACAGTGCACATGCTATATTTCTTCCTCTGAAACCCAAAATGCAGTAAAGATACAGAATATTAGAAAAACACAATTATAATTTTGATCTAACACCATATTAGGAAAAACACATTTGTCATGAGCACACAGGAATAATATGTAGAAAATGACTTACATGCAAGATGAAGGTATATCTTATTTCATGTATGGTAGCATAAGAGATCAGGGTTATTTTTAGCATAATTCAATTTTTTAAATTAAACAGTAAAAACATCATGCTATATGAAATAAGCCAGACTCAAGAAGACAAATATTGTATGATTCCACCTATATGAGGTACCCAGGCTAGGCAAGAGACAGAAAAGTATAATGAAGGTTGCTGGGAGGTGGGAGAGGGGAAATGGAGAGTTATTGTTTAATAGTACAGAGATCTGTTGGGGATGATGCAAAAGTTCCAGAAATAGATAGTGATAATGGTTGGACAACATTTTGAATGTACTTCATGCTACAGAATTATTCACTTAAAAATGAAAATATAATTATGTTTATAAATATATATATATAGATAGATAGATATATTTTACTGTGACCTAAAGTGTTTAAAAATATAGCAACCATTGGAAATCACATACACACACAAACCCTCACTATTTTATGGTTCAAAGAACAATTAAACAATTGTTTGATCTTAAATGATAACATACTATCAAATCCATATTGATGGGGCAAAACTTTAACACTAAATGTTTATGTAAATAAAAATGAAAGGCTAATGCGTTATGAAGTTTGGAGAAAAATAATAGTTAAACCAAATAAAATGGAAGGAAAAAGAAATGTACATGAAGATAAATGCATGAAATAGAGTGTGCTGGGAAAGGTAAAAACGGATTAGTTGAGAAGGATAATAATACAGATAAATCCTCGGGAAAACTATAAAGAAAAAGATTCTAGGTACAAATAAGTAGTAGGGGTAAAAAAGAGGATATATTATGTGTTTGCTTTTTGTCTGCTTTTCTCACACTTTAAAGGAAGCACAGATTTTGCTCTGTTTTATTTATTGCTTATGATTGGCAAAATAATGGTTCCCCAATATGTGTGCACCCTAATCTGAGGAAACTGTGACTATTTATCCCTAACCGGCGGAAGGGACTTTACATAAGTGTTTAAGAATCTTGGTATATAGACAGCATCTAGGATTGTTATTGAAGTGAGTGATGAAGATATATTTGTCCTTCTAAGTGAAAGAGGGAGGAAAAGTTAGCATCAGAGAAAGATTTACAGATGCTATGCTGAGACCTTCAAGATGACGGAGGAGTAAGACGTGGAGATCACCTTCCTCCCCACAAATACATCAAAAATACATCTACATGTGGAACAGCTCCTACAGAACACCTACTGAATGCTGGCAGAAGACCTCAGACTTCCCAAGAGGCAAGAAACTCCCCACGTACCTGGGTAGGGCAAAAGAAAAAAGAAAAAAGAGAGACAAAAGAAAAGGGAAGGGACCTGCACCAGTGGGAGGGAGCCGTGAAGGAGGAAAGGTTTCCACACACTAGAAGCCCCTTTGCGGGCGGAGACTGCGGGTGGCGGAGGGGGGAAGCTATGGAGCCACGGAGGAGAGCGCGGCAACAGTGGTGCGGAGGGCAAAGCGGAGAGATTCCTGCACAAAGGATCGGTGCTGACAGGCACTCACCAGCCTGAGAGGCTTGTCTGCTCACCCGCCAGGGTGGGCGGGAGCGGGGAGCTGAGGCTCGGGCTTCGGTTGGATCGCAGGGAGAGGACTGGTGGCGTGAACACAGCCTGAAGGGGGTTAGTGCACCACGGCTAGCAGGGAGTGAGTCCAGGAAAAAGTCTGGACCTGCCAAAGAGGCAAGAGACCATTGCTCCAGGGTGCACGAAGAGAGGGGATTCCTTCCCTGTCTGCCTACAGAAGGCAGAGTACTGCCTAAATGAGCTCCAGAGACGGGTGCAAGGCGCGGCTAACAGCTCAGAAACCAGAGGCAGCCATGAAACGCTAACGTTGCTGCTGAAGCCAACAAGAATCCTGTGGGAAAGCACAGATCACTGTCCACACCCCCCCCACGCTACCCCCCAGGAGTCTGCGCAGCCCGCCACTTCCAGGGTCCCATGATCCAGGGACAACTTCCCCAGGAGAACACACGGCACGCCTCAGGCTGTTGCAATGTTATGCCAGCCTCTGAAGCCACAGGTTCACCCCACATTCCAATTTTAACTATGGTACCCCTCCCTACCACACAGCATGAGTCAGCCAAAACCCCTAATCACCCACTCCTTTAACCCCGTCTTGTATGGGTGAGAACAGAAGCCTCAGGGTGACCTACACACACAGGTGGGGCGAAAACAAAAGCTGAACCCCGGGAGCTGTGCAAACAAAGAAGAGAAAACAAAATCTCTCCCAGCAGCCTCAGGAGCAGTGGATTAAATCCCCACAATCAACTTAATGTACCTGCATCTGTGGAATACCTGAATAGACAACAAATCAACCCAAAATTGAGGGGCTGAACTTTGGGAGCAACTGTGGACATAGGGTTTGTTGTTTGTGACTGACTTGTTTATGATTTTTATGTTTTAGTATAGTTTTTAGTGCTTGTTATCATTGGTGGATTTGCTTATCGGTTTGTATGCTTTCTTTTCTTTAATTCCTTTTCATTGTTTTATTTTAATAATTAAAACAAAATTACTTTCATTATTTTATTTTTATTTTTTAAATAGTTTTTTTCTTTCTTTTTTCTCCCTTTTCTTCTGAGCCATGTAGATGACAGGGTCTTGGTGCTCCGGCCTGGTGTCAGGCCTGAGCCTGTGAGGTGGGAGAGCCGAGTTCAGGACACTGGACCACCAGAAACCTCGTGGCCCCACATAATATCAATCAGTGAGAGCTCTCCCAGAGATCTCTGTCTCAGTGTTAAGACCGAGCTCCACCCAACAGCCAGCAAGCTCCAGTGCTGGACGGCCTATGCCAAAAAACTAGCAAGATTGGAACACAACCCCACCCCACCCATTACCAGAGAGGCTGCCAAAATAATACTAAGTTCCGGGCTTCCCTGGTGGCACAGTGGTTGAGAGTCCGCCTGCCGATGCAGGGGACACGGGTTCATGCCCCGGTCTGGGAAGATCCCACATCCTGCAGAGCAGCTGGGCCCGTGAGCTATGGCCGCTGAGCTTGCATATCCGGAGGCTATGCTCTGCAACGGGAGAGGCCACAACAGTGAGAGGCCCACGTACCCCCCCAAAAAAATAATAAAATAAAATAATACTAAGTTCTGAGACACCCTAAAACACACCACCAGATGCAGCCCTGACCACCAGAAAGGCAAGACCCAGCCCCATCCACCACAGCACAGGCAACAGTCCCCTCCACCAGGAAGCCTACACAAGCCACTGAACCAACCTTACCCACTGTGGCCAGACACCAAAACCAATGGAAACTATGAACCTGCAGCCAGCAAAAAGTAGACCAAAAACACAGTAAGATAAACAAAATGAGAAGACAGAGAAATATGCAGCAAATGAAGGAGCAAGGTAAAATCCACCAGACCAAACAAATGAAGAGGAAATAGGCAGTCTACCTGAAAAATAATTCAGAGTAATGATAGTAAAGATGATATAAAATCTTGAAAATAGAATTGAGAAGATACAAGAAACGTTTAACAAGGACGTAGAAGAACTAAAGAGCAAACAAACAATGATGAACAACACAATAAATGAAATTAAAAATTCTCTGGAAGGAATCAATAACAGAATAACTGAGACAGAAGAATGGATAAGTAACCTGGAAGATAAAATAGTGGAAATAACAACTGAAGAGCAGAATAAAGAAAAAAGAAAGAAAAGAATTGAGGACAGTCTCAGACCCTTCTGGGAAAACATTAAAGGTACCAACATCCAAATTACAGGGGTCTCAGAAGAAGAAGAGAAAAAGAAAGGGTCTGAGAAAATATTTGAAGAGATTATAGTTGAAAACTTCCTTAACACAGGAAAGGAAATTGTCAGTCAAGTCCAGGAAGCGCAGAGTCCCATACAGGATAAATCCAAGGAGAAACACACCAAGACACATATTAATCAAACTATCAAAAATTAAATATAAAGAAAAATATTAAAAGCACCAAGGGAAAAGCAGCAAATAATATACAAGGGAATCCCCATAAGGTTAACAGCTGATCTTTCAGCAGAAGCTCTGCAAGCCAGAAGGGAGTGGCAGGACATATTTAAAGTGATGACAGGGAAGAACCTACAACCAAGAATATCTACCCAGCAAGGAACTCATTCAGGTTCCATGGAGAAATTAAAACTTTTACAGACAAGCAAAAGTTAAGAAAATTCAGCCCCACCAAACCAGCTTTACAACAAATACTAAAGGAACTTCTCTAGGCAGGAAACACAAGAAAAGGAAAAGACCTACAAAAACAAACATAAAACAATTAAGAAAATAGTAATAGGAACATACATATCAATAATTACCTTAAATATAATAGGATTAAATGTGTGAACCAAAGGACATAAACTGGCTGAATGAATACAAAAAACAAGACCCATATATATGTTGTCTACAAGGGACCCACTTCAGACCTAGGGACACATGCAGACTGAAAGTGAGGGGATGGAAAAACATATTCAATGCAAATGGAAATCAAAATAAAGCTGGAGTAGCAATTCTCATATCAGACAAAATAAACTTTAAAATAAAGACTATTACAAGAGAAAAGAAGGACACTACATAATGATCAAAGGATCAACCCAAGAAGAAGATATAATAATTGTAAACATTTATGCACCCAACATAGAAGTACCTCAATAAGGCAAATGCTAACACCAATAAAAGGGGAAATCAACAACAACATAACAATAGTAGGGGACTTTAACACCTCACTTTCACCAATGGACAGATCATCCAAAATGAAAATAAACAAGGAAACACAAGGTTTAAATGACACATTAAACAAATGGTGGACTTAATTGATATTTATAGGACATTCCATCCCAAAACAACAGAATACACTTTCTTCTCAAGTGCTCATGGAACATTCTCCAGGATAGATCATATCTTGGGTCACAAATGAAGCCTTGGTAAATTTAAGAAAATTGAAATCATATCAAGTATCTTTCCTGACCACAACGCTATGAGACTAGATATCAGTCACAGGAAAAAAATGTAAAAAGCTGAAAACAAGAGATCACTGAGGAAATCAAAGAGGAAATCAAAAAATGCATAGAAACAAATGACAATGAAAACACGATGACCCAAAAACCTATGGGATGCAGCAAAATCAGTTCTAAGAGGGAAGTTTACAGCAATACAATCCTACCTTAAGAAACAAGAAAAATCTCAAACAACCTAACCTTACACCTAAAGCAATTAGAAACAAAAGAACAACAACAAAAAACCCCCCAAATTTAGCAGAAGGAAAGAAATAATAATGATCAGATCAGAAATAAATGAAAAAGAAATGAAGGAAAAAATAGCAAAGATCAATAAATCTAAAAGCTGGTTCTTTGACAAGATAAATAAAATTGATAAACCACTAGGCAGACTCATCAAGGAAAAAAGGGAGAAGATTCAAATCAACGAATTAGAAATGAAAAGGGAGAAGTAAAAACTGACATTGCAGAAATACAAGGGATCATGAGAGATTACTACAAGCAACTATATGCCAGTAAAATGGACAATCTGGAAGAAATGGACAAATTCTTATAAAAGCACAACCTTCTGAGACTGAACAAGGAAGAAATAGAAAATATAAACCGAGCAATCACAAGAACTGAAATGGAAATTGTGATTAAAAATCTCCAACAAACAAAAGCCCAGGACCAGATGGCTTCATAGGCGAATTCTTTCAAACATTTAGAGAAGAGCTAACACCTATCCTTCTCAAACTCTTCCAAAATATAGCAGAGGGAAGGACACTCCCAAACTCATTCTACGAGGCCACCATCACCTTGATACCAAAACCAGACAAAGATGTCACAAAAAAAGAAAACTACAGGCCAATATCAGTGATGAACATAGATGCAAAAATCCTCAACAAAATACTAGCAAACAGAATCCAACAACACATTAAAAGGATCACACACCATGATCAAGTGTGATTTATCCTAGGAATGCAAGTGTTCTTCAATATATGCAAATCAATCAATGTGATACACCATATTAACAAACTGAAGGATAAAAACCATATGATCATCTCAATAGATGCAGGAAAAGCTTTTGAGAAAATTCAACACCCATTTATGATAAAAACTCTGCAGAAAGTAGGCACAGAGGGAACTTACCTCAACATAATAAAGTCCATATATGACAAAACCCATAGCCAACATTGTGAAAAACTGAAACCATTTCCTCTAAGATCAGGAACAAAAAAGGGTACCCACTCTCACTGCTATTATTCAACATAGTTTTGGAACTTTTAGCCATAGCAATCAGAGAAGAAAAAGAAATGAAAGGAATCCAAATCAGAAAAGAAGAAGTAAAACAGTCACTGTTTGCAGATGACATGATACTATACACAGAAAATTCTAAACGTGCTACCAGGAAAGTACTAGAGCTAATCAATGAATTTGGTAAAGTAGCCGAATACAAAATTAATGCACAGAAATTTCTTGCATTCCTATATACTAATGACAAAAAATTACAAGAGAAATTAAGGAAACACTCCCATTTACAATTGAAACAAAAACAATAAAATACCTGGGAATAAACCTTCCTATGGAGACAAAAGACCTCTATGGAGAAAACTATAAGACACTGATGAAAGAAATTAAAGATGATACAAACAGATGGAGAGATATACCATGTTCTTGGATTGGAAGAATCAACAATGCAAAAAAGACTATACTATCTAAAGCAATCTACAGATTCAATGCAATCCCTATCAAACTACCAATGGCATTTTTCACAGAACGAGAACAAAAATTTTCACAATTTTTATGGAAACACAAAAGACTCCAAATAGCTAAAGCAATCTTGAGAAAGAATAACAGAGCTGGAGAAATCAGGTTCCCTTAATTCAGACTATACTACAAACCTACAGTAATGAAGACACTATGGTACAGGCACAAGAACAGAAATATAGATCAATGGAACAGGATAGAAAGCCCAGAGATAAACCCTCACACATATGGTCAACTTATCTTTGATAAAGGAGGCAAGCGTCTACAATGGAGAAAAGACAGCCTCTTCGATAAGTGGTGCTGGGAAAACTGGACAGCTACATGTAAAAGAATGAAATTAGAACACTCTCTAACACCACACACAAAAATAAACTCAAAATGGAGTAAAGATCTAACTGTAAGGCTAGAAACTATAAAACTCTTAGAGGAAAACATAGGCACAACATTCTATGACAAATCTCAGCAAGATCCTTTTCATCCCACCTCCTAGAGAAATGGAGATAAAAACAAAAATAAACAAATGGGACTTAATGAAACTTAATGAAAAAAAAAAGCTTTTTCACAGCAAAGGAAACTATAAGCAAGACGAAAAAATAACCCTCAGAATGGGAGAAAGTATTTGCAAACAAAGCAACTGAAAAATGATTAATCTCCAACATATACAAGCAGCTCATGTAGCTCAATATCAAAAAAACAAACAGCCCAATCCCAAAATGGGCAGAAGACCTAAACAGACATTTCTCCAAAGAAGATATACAGATTGCCAACAAACACATGAAAGCATGCTCAACATCACTAATCATTAAAGAAATGCAAATCAAAAGTACAATGAGGTATTACCTCCCACTGGTCAGAATTGCCATCCTCAGAAAACTTTAAAAACAATAAATGCTGGAGAGGGTGTGGAGAAAAGGGAACCGTATTGCACTGATGGTAGGGATGTAAATTGATACAGCCACTATGGAGAACAGTATGGAGGTTCCTTAAAATACTAAAAATAGAACTACCATATGACCACTGGGCATATACCCTGAGAAAACCATAATTCAAAAATAGCCATGTACCACAATGTTCATTGCAGCACTATTTACTATAGCCGGGACATGGAAGCAATCTAAGTGTCCATCAACAGATGAATGGAGAAAGAAGATATGGCATATGTATACCATGGAATATTACTCAGCCATAAAAAGAAACGAAATTGAACTATTTGTAGTGAGGTGGATGGACCTAGAGTCTGTCATACTGAGTGAAGTAAGTCAGAAAGATAAAAACAAGTACTGTATTCTATATGGAATCTAAAAAAGAAATGTTCTTATGAACCATATGGACAGGACAGGAATAAAGACGCAGACTTAGAGAATGCACTTGAGGACACAGGGAGGGGGAAGGGTAAGCTGGGACGACCTGAGTGGCATGGACTTACATACACTACCAAATGTAAAATCGATAGCTAGTGGGAAGCAGCCGCATAGCACGGGGAGATCAGCTCGGTGCTTTGTGACCACCTAGAGGGGTGGGATAGGGAGGGCGGGAGACGCAAGAGGGAGGAGATATGGGGATATATGTATATGTATAGCTGATTCACTTTGCTATACAGCAGAAACTAACACAACATTGTAAAGCAATTATACTCCCATAAAGATGTAAAAAAAAAAAAAAAAAAAAGACCTTTAAAAAAAATGCTATGCTGCTGGGTTTGAAGAAGGCAGAAAGGGTGTTCAGCCAAGGCATGCAGCACACCTTTAGAAGGTGGAAAAGGGAAGAGTATGGACTCTCCATTAGAGTTTCCAGGAGCCTCCTTGATTTTAGACCAGTGAAACCATTTTGGACTTACAGTCCCCAACACTGTAAGATAACAATTTTTTCTTGTTTTAAGGCATTAAGTTTTTAGTAATTTGTTATAGCAGCAAAAGGTAAATAACACAGTGCAGTGTGCTTAGTATCTAGAATACTCCCTGGCACAAATCGGTCAACTAATAAGTATTTGTTGGTTGTTAAACATATAAATGGGATGGGTAAACACTATATACACTATTTACTCACACTATATATGGGGTAATATATAAATATATTACCCCATAAACTGGATTATATTTACATGGGTTTGTGGTATTAATCATTATATATGTTAGTTCATAAATGTTTTAATTACAAAGAATAAACATGTCGTGTACTTAATTATTTATTTTTCCCATGTGAATTCTATCCTTGTGTTCTCAATGTAGTAGTTTCAGAATTGCCCAGATTAATACAGACTAAAATTAAAATAAAAATAAACTTCTAATTCTTGAACTGGGAGGAATAGTCTGATCTTACTAGTTGCCATTTAATATCAGGAACATCCATCCATATGTATACCACCTAGGCTACAAGAGGATATACTTAATTTATAGCAAGCATAAGGAATTTTTTAACAATCACTGATCAGTTTCAATGTTTAACAAACCTGGTTAGAATTGGTTTTACATATCCTTATCCCAAAGAAAATATCATTCACTGGTATTTAAATTAGGAAAGAACAAAGAGAATAACACACATAAAGTAAAATAATATTGTTATAAAATGGTATGACAGATGATTTGTTGAACTGGTAGCAGTAAGATTATGTTGCTTTTCATAAAAGCCCTTTTGACTAAAAACTAAATGAGCATTTTAATGATCAATAAAGCCTTGAATAATTGGAATGCATGTAAAAATATAAACTGTCCTTTATAAACGGTGACTTTATATCATAGAGGGCAAGTTATTTTAAAGACTTATGTAATGACACTAGCTGCTCATTTTGAAATCTGGAATTGCACAGGTAGTGTAACCTAAGTGTGTGGAGCACACTCTAATAATAGGAAAGTATGCTAAACAGGAATTCAGAAAATATAGAAACTTGAACCTTTGAAATGGGTATTGCTATTTTGATATAAGAAGAAAGTGTTTCTTTATTACTCTACTTATTAAAATATATGGATAAAAATAATTGTCCTGTGTGCTTTTCTACATGTGTGAAAACCTCAAGTTTGCTATAGAATTCTTTGCACAGAACTTAATTATAGATTGAAAAGTCCACATATCACACCAGATTAACTGATGTTTCATAAGTAGGTTATACTCAAAGTATTAAATCTACTATATTAATATTTGTGTGTTAACCAGCAGCTCTGTGTCAATTGAGGATTGGACACCAGAATGCATATCTAAATAGAAGAAATAAATTCAGAACTGCAAACATTAGATAGCTCAGATCACAAATTTCACAGAAATATGATAGGATCAGGTTGGGTAATTTCTAAATTCCTTTTCCAGCATGACATTGCTGTAACAAAAGGTCAAGAAAAAATTAATCTGTCATAGGTGACATTTTTTAGCATTATTAGCTATTTCACAAGAAGAGTTACTCAAATTAAAACTTATTAAGTTCATGTAAGAAATAATTCCCAGCGTTTAAAAATAATTAGGGATAGGAAATTTATAGGAATGAAACAAAAATAAAACAAGACCACTGGATTTTATTTTTAAGATTAGATATTTTGGGCTTCCCTGGTGGCGCAGTGGTTGAGAGTCCGCCTGCCGATGCAGGGGACGCGGGTTCGTGCCCCGGTCTGGGAGGATCCCACGTGCCGCGGAGCGGCTGGGCCCGTGAGCCATGGCCGCTGGGCCTGTGCTCCGGAGCCTGTGCTCCGCAAGGGGAGAGGCCACAACAGTGAGAGGCCCGCCTACCGCAAAAAAAAAAAAAAAAAAAAAAAGATTAGATATTTTATAAGACTCTTTTTGTTTGGCAATAGTTATATAGGTTTCAGCATTTAAAAACTTCATGAGATGTTATAGACAATGCCAGTCATTCACTCATTTATTAATTCATTAATTCATCAAATATTAATTGAGGGCTTCCCTGGTGGCGCAGTGGTTGAGAGTCCGCCTGCTGATGCAGGGGACACGGGTTCGTGTCCCAGTCCAGGAAGATCCCACATGCCGTGGAGCGGCTAGGGCTGTGAGCCATGGCCACTGAGCCTGCATGTCTGGAGCCTGTGCTCCGCAACGGGAGAGGCCACAGCAGTGGAGGGCCCACGTACCGCAAAAAAATAAATAAATAAAAATATTAATTGAACACTTAAAATATGCCAACCAGTGTTCCAGTCGTTTAGAAAAATTAAAGCCAATTCTTGAGAAGGCAGAAGGCATCCGTGCTGGGATAAAAAATTCAGTGTATTACAACGGGCCTCACCTGAGAAAACACAAATCCGTTATAATTTTATTTTACTAACTAGGTCCTGAAAATATTATCATATAATCTAGGAGGCCAATGTTCATATAATTTTATTTGGTTACAAAAAGATTATGACTATGATAACAGTCATATTTTGGAAGTTCCTCAACTTTTAAAAAATAAATAATATGAAGTAAGGATAATTTGATAAAAGATACTTTTTTTCTAGTAGAGTACATTTACAGGTTTTTTAATTAGGAGGCACTTATATTGAAAATTTGATTTACTTCTTAAAGGCCATCCAGTTATCTGTAAGATAAGGCAAATCCCTACCCACTCCACAGAGAGGCAGTTAACTCTACATTTCTTTATTTAAGATAGTTCCTTAAGAATTTAAAACTAACCCCACTGTCATAGAATGCACTATGGAACGATTCTGAAAAAACAATCAAATTAAAATGAGAAACTTGGTTTCCTGAGAAACATTTAAATCTTTATATTTATTTTTCAACTAATGCAAAATGAAAAGTGACATTGACATAATTCCTTGCTGTGAAAGCTATTTTATGATCCCATCAAAAGATTAACTATATAGATAAAGATGTTTCATGCAGAAAATCTTAGTTATAAAAAAGGATAGAAGATTATATGCTATGTAAGCATATTTTTGCTAAACATAATAATCCTCAAAGTTTCTGATTAGCCGTCAGCATTTCTTGAAAAAGTAAACAGCTTAGAATTGCTAAGCTAAACACCAATTCAGCTTTTTTTTTTATTAAGTGAACATTCTAAACCACAAGGCTGCAGTTGACCCCATTGTATTAAAAAGATGATTTTTTTGTTCATGCATATTTTCTTATAGAACTTCCTGGTTCAATCTGATCTCAAGTTTAAGTCTCATTTTCTTATTTCCCAACCCCAAGTTGAACAACCAGGAATCAGTAATAAAACTATGCAGACAATATTAGAACCACTAAAAGTAGCCATATACTTATAATTTAGTGAAGAGATTAACTAATAATATATGAGGAAATTACTGAATATTTTCAAAAATACTGTTATAAATTTTGTTTAGTTGTCATACTTTTATACTATCTCAACTTGGATAATCTGGAACTACTTTCCCAGAAATTTCCTTCCCTGCATGTTTCCCATTTCAAATTTAAGAGGGAGGGGGAGAGGGAGGGAGGGAGGGAGGGAGGGAGAGAGAGAACTGAGTAAAGTTTAGAGCACGGAAGTAAGCAGCATTCACTAGGTTCTGAAGGTCACTGTTTAGATGAGCCAAAAGAGAAATTCATTGGTGCTATAGGCTTTCAGTTTATCTTTGTTCCACTTTGTGTGAGAGATTACAAATAGATGCCAGCAGGTTCCTCTTTGTTGTTCTTACCCAGTCTGCATCTAGCTTCTTGTCCCAACTGCTGACCAGGTGGACTGGCTTACTTCAGGACCACCACCAGACACAGAGGCAAAGTTATTCTAGTTTCCTGATTCAATCCTGACTGAAACAGTGGTTGGTACCAGAAATAATTCCAGACAAAGTAAAAACTATGAGACTTTAAGTGGTACTCTCATCTGATTTAGTTTAATGGCACTAATGTCCCTATTTCCAGTATTTAAAAGGGGCATTGGAAGTCCATGTCACAGTGGAAAAACAACTATGTACATGATCACCTCTAGACACCTGTAATCAAGTGTACACTAAAAGTAAAGTTTTATTTATGAAGTAGGTCCGGGCATAACAGAATATATTAGTGAAAAGAAGAAGAATAAAGGAGTTGGGGAAGGGGTGCTTCTCAGAACAATGAGCAACTTGGAGAAAGAAATTCATCAAGTCAGGGCAAATTCTCAGGCCAAGGTCCATATTAGAGACTAGAAAGTTACTCTGACTGCCTGAAAAGAAACGCTTATCTACTATAGCCACAGGACTCACATTTCTAAAAATCAAACCCAAAGATTAAAATATGGCCTCAATACAATGTAAATTGAATTTACAGGTATGCTATGGCTACAGTGTTAAATTAAAGCATTGATTAGGAAGGTATGAAACCCTAAAACTTGAGCAGGGTTCTTATGAAAAGATTATGATGGTACTTCGTACGCTGAAATGTCTTTCTTTTAAATAATATGCATATATTCTTATCAACCTTTTAGATTGGTTTCACCCAAATACTTGTAAAAGGAAATTGAGTAGGATGTTCTTTGGTCCTGGTATTAGCTTGGAAACCACAGTTAAAATCAAGATACACTTAAAACCCCAAGCTCCATGAAAAAACCTTTCAACTGTATCCTAACAGCTTCCCCCGAGGCTTATTAAAATGCCTCATAGTCATCTAGCATCTATGACATTCCTTCTTTTCTATCCATATAAGAATTTTGGAGAGGGGATTGCAGGATTTAGGCCAAGTCTGTCTCTCCCTTGCTTATCATGGTAGAATTCAAAAAGAATCACCCACAGACATTAGATTGCCTGTAATCATACTGAAATCCCTTTTCCGTGTTGGGTATCAAATTGGGCAGCACACTCGCTGATATGAACCTACAGCTCTCTGAGAACTCCAGGGAGCTCTAGAGAATTGTCAGGATCAAGAGAGAAGACAAAAGTGTAATGTGCCGGGGCTGTATTTACACCTGTTTGTCAACATTGTGTGGATTTTCTGTTGGTAAGGTGGACAAGGTGGAAAGTTGAACTAAAGCCAACATTAAGGACCACATTCAAAAGGGCTAAAAAGAGTTATTTTGTGGAACAGCATGCAAGAATGGTGTCAGAAGCTGCCAGCGGTCCAGGGGATAAAAATGGTCAAGCTTGGTCCACAGAACTATAAAGAGATGGGGTCCCATACGGTCCTCAAAAAATTTAGGGATTTGGCATGAGAAGTCTGCTCCACAGAGCGCACCGAAGGCTATGAAAGTAAAGCGAGGTGACCTGTACACTGCAGAACAATCCTGTGATGGAGGAAGGAGAAGAGAGGAGACTTGCATCAAATACAAGTTTAGTCTGGACTTGGAAAATCATGGAGTCACAGTAGGTTGGATTTAACCTAACTTGGATATCAATAAGTCATGTCATTTTATAATCCCTTTGCTTGAATGGGGATAGATACTGTGACTTGCTTCTAATAAACAGAGTACGGAAAAGGTAACTGGATTCTTCAGAAGTAGTTTGTGTCAACAGAGTTGATTTGGGCTTACTAAGTAGAGAGATTATCCTGGGTGCACTTAATTTAATCAAGTGAGAACTTATAAGAGGGACCGAGGTCCTGTGGGTTCAGAGACTTTCTACTGTTCTTGAAGAATCAAGCAACAATTGTTCTACAGTGTTAAGGAAATTAATTCTACAACAACTATCTGAGCTTGGAAGAGGACCCTGGAGCTCAAATGATACCCCAGCCCTGATTGATATCTTAACTGCAGCCTGAGGAGACACTAAGCAGAGGACTCAGTGAAATTATGTTTGAACCTCTGACCTAAGAAAACTGGAGATGATAAAGAGGTGTTGTTTTAGCTGCTATGTCTGTGGTAAGGTGTTACGTAGCAGTAGAAAACTAGTTCACAGTGTTGTTGTTTTTAGTATCATAAAACTAGTCAGAGCAACTAAGAACACAAAGGAGTAAAGCCATGGAAAGTGTCATTAAAAAAATTCTCCCTGACAGGATGAGCCCTGGCTGCACAATCTGTGAACAGCACAAGGAGTACAGGTTCAGCAGCAGTGCTGTGGGACTGATGGGAAGGGAAAGGAGACCACTGAAGGAAACCTAGCAGGGTGGCAACTCACAAAACACCAAAATAGGCATTCCTATTATCTCCATTCATCTCCATTCTTATCGGCAACACAGAAATCACCAAAAAAAAAAAAAAAAAAAAAAGTACTCATCCCCTTTCTCTAAAATTATTTCTACTTTCTGAGTGAAAAGCTCAGAGAGAAGAATAAAGAACATTTAACGTTAAGAAAAATCCCCAGAATCTCAGTTATAGTTGAATTCTAAAATAAAATGATTTTTTAAAAAAAGGGTTTGGAAATTGGATAATTATTTGGGAAATGAAAACAGCAGAGCCATACCACACAGCATGGCCAAAGATAAATTCCAAAGGGATCAGACACTGAAATGTCAAAAAATAAAACTATAGAAGTACTGGAAAAAATGTGAATGAACCACATTATATACTAGGAATGTAAGATGGCTGTTTTATAGCCACAATTCAAATATGGAAACAATAAATAAAAATAATTTTAAAATAGACTATATTAAAAGATAAGATTTTCCTTCCAAAAAGTCCAATGATGAAATACAACTTACATAATGAGCAAATATAATTCAACAATAATTAAACAATACAAAGACAAATAATTAAAAATAGGTAAATGATTTGAATAGACGTTTCACCAAAAAGACACACAAATGGACAATAACCACATGAAAACATGTTCAGAATCATTAAGCATTAGGGAGATACAATTCAAAACCAAACTAAAAACAAACAAAAAAAAACGGACATAAAACCACTGTACCAAGATGGTAAAAATTAAAAAGACATATAACAAGTATAAGATTTGGAGCAATAAGAATTTCATATATTGTTTATGGGAATGTAAAGCAGTACAGCTGATTTGGAATCAGTCTGGCAATTCCTTAAATAACTAAACAGAGTTACCACATGACCTAGAAATCTCAGGTATACACCACTAATACTCCTATATATAGACAAAAAATAAATGAAAACATGTCCACACAAAAATTTGCCCATGGATATTCATAGCAGCATTATTTATGACAGCCAAAATGATTGTCGATAATCTAAATGTTCATCAACTGATGAATGGATAAAGAAACTGTAGTATATTCATACAATTAAATATCATTTAGTCATAAAAGAAGTACTGTGACATGCTACAGCATGGACAAACCCTGAAAACATCATGCTAATTAAAAGAAGGCAGTCACCCAGACAACATATTATATAATTTTACTCAAATAAAATATCCATAACTGGCAAATCCACAGAATCAGAAATTTGTAAATTGGTGGCTGTCAGAGCTGAGGGGAGTGGAAAATAGGAAGTAACTGCTAATGTTATTTCTGTAGTGATGAACTGGTTCCGGTACTGGTTGCAGGACTCTGTGGAAATACTGCAAGTCACTGAATCATACACTTTAAGGGGAAGACTTGGTGGCATTTGGATTACATACCAATAAAGTTGTTATAGTAAAAACAGGAGTGCCACCTTAGGGGACTAAGGACATGCTAGGAATTGAGTGAGACTAATAAAGCACATCTAGACTTGATCCAAGTCAATGAATGATTTTTTTTGTTTGTTTTCAGAGCTTTCACCCTATCTCCTAATGAAAGTAAAGTGAAACTTGCTGGGAAATAGGACCTTAAACTTTAGTCTCTAAGACTTTTTTACATAGTATAAGACATGAAAAGAGGCAAGAAATGTGACTGATAAAGAGAAAGATGAAAAAACAGAAAAAAATGCAGATGTAATATAGATTTATAATTATCCTACATAACAGTAGGATAATTTTTATATAACTACTGCAAATATTTTAGAGACTGAAAGGAAAATCAGAAACAGAGCATATATCCTATAAACAAATAAACAAAAGCCTACCATCTTTATTCTTCAGGTAACTGCAAATTAAAAGCAAAATGAGATAGCCATATCATTTGAATCGTCAAAAGTAACTGATGGTGAGAGAAGTCAGAATAGTGTTTCTTTCTTGACAGTATTTCCTGGGAAGAGATACGAGAGTAACTTTATGCGTGCTGAAAATATTCTGTGATTTGACTTGGATGGGGATATATATATTTACAATTTCATTGAGCTCAATGAAATTGCACATATGTATAGACACTTATAATTCATGCACTTTATACACAACATTAGTGTGCATGTTATATGTCAATAAAAATGTAAAATGATAGTAATATGAAAAAGGGAAATTGATAAAGGTGAAAATTAAAACAAGACTGGCCATGAGTTAATAGATGCCAAAGCTAAATTATCTTATACAGGTTTTACTATACCCTTATATTTAATCTAATATATTTTTATAAGGCAAAGTTAAAAAAAAAAGACAATCATTGACAGACTAGAAAAAAAGCCAACTATATGTAGTTTAGAGAAGCTACTCTTTAAGTATGATAACACAGAAAGCTGAAGTTAAAAGGATGTAAAAACATATAACACATGGAACACAAACCTAGAGAAAGCAGTTGTCACTGCAATAGTAATACAGAATGTAGACTATAACACATAGAATATTATTACAGACTAAGGGATATTTCAAAGTGATAAAGCATTTTGTCAACCAAGAAGGTGTAACAATTCTAAATGTATATGAACATAATAATATAGATTTAAATACCTGAAGCAAAATGTATGGGAGATACAAAAAGGAATCAATGAGCAACATCAAAATCACGGTGGGAGATTTTAACATGCATCAATAGCTAATGAAACAAGCAAACAACAATATTAGAAAGCATATGAAATATTGGAATAATCAATGGATGAACTTAACCCAATTAATATATATAAAACGCTGCATCCAACTGTAAAACAGCCATTTTCTACATACACATGTGAGACATATTTAATGGCTTATATTAAGGGCCATAAGGTGAGTCTCAAAACATTGCAAAGGATATGAAAATAAAGTTTGCTATTTAATAATAGGATAACTAAGTAAAAAATCATTTATTTTTTATTACTGCTCTAAAACTGCTGAGCAAATTTTTGAGGGCTTCTGAAAAAATAAAGAGGTTTACTACCTTTTTGGCTCTGTCCACGTAATGAGAAAGATACTTTATAAAGTTCATACGAAACAAGTTTAAAAGCTAAAATACATTAAAATAATGTCTTTAGAAAATTGTATCTACAAGAAAGTACTGGTGAATTGATCGCTGCAGGAATTAATATTGATGAAAATGAAAAGTAGGGAATTGTTGAACTTAGCACTTACCATATGACTTCAGTTAATATAATTCAAGATGGCTAAAAAAAAAAAATAATAATAAGAAACAGTGTATTAGACTGCTTGGGCTGCCATAACAGAATAATACAGACTGGGTGGCTTCTTCAACAACAGAAATTTATTTTCCAGACCTGGAGGCTGAGAGTCCAAGATTAAAGTGTTTACAGAGTTGGTTCTGGTGAGACCTCTCTTCCTGGCTTGCACATAGCTCTCTTCTTGCTGTGTCCTGTGTACCTTTTCTCTGTGCATGACCACTCTTGGTGTCTTCTCCTCTAGTTATAAGGACACCAGTCCTATTGGACCAGGGCCCCACTATTATAACCTCATTCAACCTGATTTACCTCCTAAAAGTCCCTATCTTCAGTCACTTTGGGAATTAGGGCTTCAACATATGAAATATAGGGGGACACAATTTAGTACATAACAGAAAGTTATGTACCAAAAATCATATCTTGCCTTGTGACTTTATTAACTAATGCAGTAAAGCCATATTTACATTTACATAAAAATGTACATTATCAATGTTAACTTTGTATATATGGGGCAGAAGTTTTATTTTTTTTGATTAAGACTACCCATGTAGTTTTTCCTATCACACAATGAAACACACTTTGAAAAAACATTTTTTTTTTCGGTACGCGGGCCTCTCACTGTTGTGGCCTCTCCCGTTGTGGAGCACAGGCTCCGGACGTTCAGGCTCAGCGGCCATGGCTCACGGGCCTAGCCGCTCTGCGGCATATGGGATCTTCCCGGACTGGGGCACGAACCCGTGTCCCCTGCATCGGCAGGCGGACTCTCAACCACTGCGCCACCAGGGAAGCCCTGAAAAGATTTTATCAATTTGTTTTTATTTATCATAAATACAATATTAGATTTTGTTTAAATAAAATGGAAAGGTCTTCTCCAAATCTTCCACATAGGGACCCTTATCTCATTCAAATCTGGAGGTAAATGTCACCTTTCAGAAAGTCCTTCTAAATCACCCCATCTAAAAAATTGTTCTTAACCAAATATTTAATGTAACTCTTTTATTTTCTATAGCACGTATTTCTGATAATTTTTCTCTTGTATCTGCTTATCATGTTTCCTACACTATATAAATACATATTGCAGGAACCTTGTCATTAAAATTTACCACTACACTGTTAGTGCCTGAAATAATACCTGATTACAGAAAGGGACTTCATATGTCTTTAAGTTTGCTGTCATATTATAATAATGGTTTTATAGTTATTATTTTCAAATAGCAGTTTTATAAAAATATGTTACATGGAAAATTGTAAAGATCAAAAAAATCAGTAGTAATCTAGAAACCAGAGATGGTCACAATTGGTGTATATTCTTCCACTGTTTTTTCAATTTTATTCTATTTATTTAATCTACAATTTTATTTCTATACACATATGCATCACGTAATTCTATTATATTGTTTAGTAATCTTTTTCATTGTAGAAAATATGGATTTTTTAAATAATATGATTATATGTTATTCTACATTATAAAAATAGGTAATACCTGTAGAATCTTAGAGACAAGGGGCCTTTTTAAAAAGTAACCCATAATCAGGAAACTTAAGGAAAATGTTAATACATTTCAGTACTTAAAAATTAAAGGCTTCCATACAAAAACAAAAAGAAATAATCACCTGTCAAATACAAACAAGTGTAAAATTGGGAACACACAGAAAATAACTTCTCTAAGAATTAATATTATTTACATTGTACAGTTTTTGAAAATAAACACAATGCTAAAATTATCTTAACAAAATTATATAAAACAGAATCCAGATTATAAAACTCTATATACTGCTGGTATAAATTTAAAAAGAAAATGTAACTAACTTCAGTCTCAGAAAAATTAACTATACAATGAAATTAAAACAGAAATAATTTCACCTAACATATTGTCAAAGATTAATTAACAACACTTGTAGTTTGTGGCAGTTTGTGGAAATATCGCTGGTGGGAGTGTAAATTGGAATAACCTTTCTGAATATCACTTTTGTGATTATTTATTACAAGTTGTCAAATATATGTTCCTATGATTCTGAGGTTCTACTTTTGGGATTTTATCTCAACTACTGCAAAGCAAGTATGCAATTATGTATATATAAGTTATTACTAATGGCTGACTTATAATAGTGACAACATGCCTGAAGTAGAGGCGTATTTAACTGGATTAAAGAAAAATTTACACAGATGTTATTAATGTTGATTAAGATGCAATTTTTTTGTTTGGACATTAATGTTACAATAGATTTTTAATAAAAAAGTATAATGTAGCATATTTTAATGCACACAGAGATATGATTGTTTCTGCCCGAGTTGATTGGATCATAGAAATAAGAGCACCTAAATAATGGATATCACTGGCTGTCACACTCTTCATGTATTTTGTTCTTCATCCTCTTCATTATTTTCTTCCCTCACTGCTAGTTCAAGGTCTACATTGTTAGCAATCATGCCTGTTCTTCAACCAAGATATGCTCATGACATTCTCTTATCCTTGACAATCACCAAACATGGGGCCAATTCTTCAGATATCAAAAAATTGGACCATGCATACCCAAACTAAGGCACTTATATAAGAATATCCAAATAGATTACAGGATATATGGAACATGTTTCAAACTAAAAAACAATTCTGAAGTTAATTTGTTGTTTGTTGAATTTGTCAAACATGTGATTATCAGAGACATAAATGCTATGGCACAGCCTTTTTCACATCAACCTGCAACAGAGAAATCTGAAGAGCTATGTTTTGTTTAGCTGCAGACAATAT